>NC_133652.1:274763360-275063360 GCF_009905375.1 Apium graveolens | reverse complement strand
CATTCCACTAAATTTATGGCTCTTAATGATAAGCCCGAGTAAATTTCCGAGTTGCCTTACTATAGCTGCAATAAGTGTATATGTGAAGTCAATAACAAATTGAACTTGTACATAAGAAAAAGTCTTCTCTCTCAATTTCTTATGGGATTAAACGATTCTTTACAGTCACTCGAGGTCATCTTCTCATGATAATACCTCATTCATCCTAAAGGGAAGCATATGAAATGAAGAATATCAAAGAGAAAACGTGTCTTCTAATGTGCTTGTTGGGTCATCTGCTATGTCATTTAAGACAATGAATATGGTAACAGACACTCCAATCTATGAAGAAGAAGAATAGTATCGGTGACACTTCATCCACTCCCTTCTGTGACTTTTGTCAAATGACAGGACACCTTAGTGATAAATATTTCTGCATTTATAGCTACCTTGAATGGCCCAAAATATTTGGTAAACCCAAACCTAAACCTATAAATCAACTAAATAAAGGTAAATCTCAAGCTAATAGTGTTAGTCTTGATAACAACTCTTAGTCTTTCTCCAAGACTTCAGATCTTCAAGTGAAACATCAGTCAACTCTTACTCCGATGGCCAATTCAAGGAACTTATGCAAATGATTCAGGCTATGAATAGAGAGATACTTATTGCTCCTAATTCTGGATGGTAATCTTCAAAAAATATTCTTCGTGGAGCAGGTATATTTTATCAATTTGTTGGTTGTAGTAATGCTCATCTCCAAACTATTCATTGTTAAAAAAGGATGAGGCTTGGGGTTCAGAAAGTTAAAAAATCTTAACTTGGCTATGCACGCTAAACAAGGGAGGAGGCTAGTGAATAATGATAATGCAGGCATAGTATTTTCCTGATGGAGATTTTTTGACAGCACATCTTGGGGCCAACCCTTGTTACATGTGGTATAGTATTCTGGTAACTCAATATTTGGTTAAAAGAGGATGTGGGAGAAGGATTGGAGATGATAACGGAACAAATATTTGGAAAATACCATGGTTTTCATTCCCATAAAATGGTATTTTTCACTAGAATTAAAAGATAGTAAAGTTAGTGGTCTAAATAATGTTGCTCAAAACAGGTGGGATAATGATATCATAAATGATCTTGGTAATGAAAGAGACGGGCAGCTGATTAAACAGATTCCTATTCAAAGAAGAAATAGGGCAGATTCGTGCTTCTGGAACTACGCCCAAAACCCTCAAATGCAATACTTTATTAATATGGCAATAGGCCAAAAAAGCATTACAGCCTGTTTTTGACTTTTGCAACAGAAAATGGACATTACATTAGTGGCGAACGCTGAATTTGACTCCTAATGCAATGCTTCTTGTCATCAACTACAACGATACAAATCATTGCATCACGAGCATACTCCAATAAAATAAGTCAATTATGTGACTTGGAATGTCACGTGATCTGCCACGTAAAATTTTAACACGTCATAACATGACATGTCATCAATTACCACCTCGACATATTGATCCACATGTGCCACGTCAACATGGTGGGACACAGTTTTTAGATGAATGACGTATATTAAATTAAGTTTAGTTCATATACTGATATTATGTCCAATTTATCAAAAAATAATACGAGTTTAAACTTTTAGGTACAAGTGATTGTATAGTTACAAATATATAGTAATTTTTTCTATATTTCAAAACACTTCACGTAACTAAATTATTTTTTTGAAATATCTTTATTTCTAATATTAAAAAAAATTGAATCTTTAAATAATGAAAATGTCATAACACACAAAGAGTTTGAGAAAATAATTCACTTTAATGACAATGGTTGATTTTAATCACAAGAAAATACAACACATTGGTTAAAAAATAAAACTCCCCTCGGTATCTATTAGATTATATTTAAATCCCTCTAATAACAATAAATTAAGTTAATACTCATTTCCCTAATTTGAGGCAAATGCCAAGTTATTTATATATATTGCTTACTAAATCTAATCTAGGGAACAACATCGCCCTAAATAAAAATTCTCATTATTATTATGTGATTAATCACATCCTTATTTAAGTTTTTTAATTCCTAGAACCATACCTGTCTATTCTAATATATATAAATTTTTACCAAGAATTTGACTCTAGAATGTTGAAACAGCTAGGGGACATCATTTTTTAAAGGTTTTACACATGCAAGTATTTTCGGTTAAAAATAAACATTTATATTTTTGATAAAAGATTATAATTATATGATTGTTTTGACAGATGATATAATAAATTTGGAGTTGATTTTTTTTCATTTTAGTAGCTTATAAATTTTAAATACAAGTAACTCTTGGTACTTTTTGTATATGTAATTTTTTTGTAAAATTTTAAGTTTAACAAATTAGTAAATAATAAATACTTATTTCAAAAATCTAGCTTATGTGATGACCTGGTTACTTGGATTTCAACGAGCAGTCAATGAAATTTAAGTGAAGTGAAAATATTAATGTGAGAGGCAGTGAAATTTAGCTAAAATATCAGCCCAAAGGTAGCGGCCTTACCCATATTTTGAAATTTAGGTGAAAATAATGAGCGGCAAAGATAGGCCCTAGAGACAAAGAAATATATTGTTCCTTTTTGAGAAATTTAGCATCTCCCAAATCAAGTATAAAATCATTCCCCTTGTCTCACTTCAACCAAGAAGACCTTGAACTATGGTGTAGAGCAAAAGGGTTTCAAGTTGAGGGATTGTGTTAATTTTCAAGCTTGAGGTTTCAAATAAAAGTTAAGATTTAAAGTTGAAGCATTTACAGGGGCTTAGAGTTTAACATCCAACTGAGTGCACATCAAAGCATGGTTCTAATAATGAATGCTGAACCAAATACTTATATTCCACCTCCTTCTAATCCTACTTACTAACAGGTATATTATATTTATTTTGTAAATGATGTTTGAATAATAGTTACATATACTGATATTATGTCCAATTTATCAAAAAATAAAATGAGTTTAAACTTTTAGGTACAAGTGATTGTATAGTTACAAATATATAGTAATTTTTTCTATATTTCAAAACACTCCACGTAACTAAATTATTTTTTTGAAATATCTTTATTTCTAATATTAAAAAAAATTGAATCTTTAAATAATGAAAATGTCATAACACACAAAGAGTTTGAGAAAATAATTCACTTTAATGACAATGATTGATTTTAATCACAATAAAATACAACACATTGGTTAAAAAATAAAACTCCCCTCGATATCTATTAGATTGTATTTAAATCCCTCTAATAACAATAAATTAAGTTAATACTCATTTCCCTAATTTGAGGCAAATGCCAAGTTATTTACATATATTGCTTACTAAATCTAATCTAGGGAACAACATCGCGCTAAATAAAAATTCTCATTATTATTATGTAATTAATCACTGAAGAAAAATGACCTGCAAATACTATGTATATATGTAATATATCTGTTTGTGTTTAAACGAGAGAACAAGTAAGAAGTAAAGCTAATAAACTTATTGTTAAAGCCAACAGGATACAAATATATATGGAAGACTATGAGAGAACTACTACCTACAAAATAGGAAATGATAAAACAGAAATGATAAACAGACTCCATACTGCTACTAACTCCTAGAAAACTCAGGCCAGTTTGCAGACCAAATCAGATAAACCGAAAACCCACAAACACGCACGTACATCATTTATTTGCATAAATAAATAAACGAACAATGTTTAGATTAAACCAACAAACAACCCCTTAATCTAAACTTGTTCTGCTAGATTCTTCACACCCAGAAGTTGTCTCATTTTCTCAAACTTCACAACTGGTAACACCTTTGTGAGGACATCCGCTTTCTGTTCATCTGTCTTAACATACTTGATAATTATTTCATCACGTTCAACACACTCCCTGATGAAATGATATCGAATGTCTATGTGTTTAGACCTCCCATGGATCACTGGATTTTTGGCCAAGTCTATTGCAGACTTGTTATCAACATAAAGAACTACCGGACCAATGTAACTATCTGAAACTTTACTTAACAATTTCCGAAGCCATATTCCCTGGCATGTTGCAGCTGTAGCAGCAATGAACTCTGCTTCGCAACTGGACAATGCGACACATTTTTGTTTCTGTGAAACCCATGTTATCAAGTTATCATTCAAATAATAACACATACCTCCAGTGCTCTTCCTATCATCTATGTTTCCCTCCAGATCGCTATCCGAGTAACCAGTTAACATATTATTCCCACTGTTCTTCGAGTATACCAATCCAAAACTCAACGTTCCCTTAATATAACGTAATATACGCCTGGCAGCATTCAAATGCATATATGTGGGACGTTCCATAAACCGACTGACTATCCCTACTGCATGCAAAATGTCGGGACGTGTGTGCACAAGGTACCTTAAACCTCCAATCATGCTCTTGAACTCCGTAGGATCTACAGGCTAACCTCCTTCATCCTTGGTAATGACCAGTTTTGGATCCATAGGATACTTGGTGGGATTACAACTTCCTATGCCTGCCTTTTCCAGAATTTTCTTTGCATAAGTGGTTTGTTTTAGCTCCACGAAACCTCGTCTCTGTTCTACTTCGATGCCCAAATAATAAGCAAGTTTTCCCAAGTCGCTCATTTCAAAAAGAGCATTCATCTTTTCCTTGAATCGTTGTATCACCTCACTGCTTGTTCCAGTCACCAATAAGTCATCCACATACACAGCAACGATCAAGGCTCCATCTGGTTCTTGTTTAGTATACACGGCATACTCGTAAGGACAGCGTTTTAGACCCATATTTTCAAGACTCTTACTCAGCTTAGAATACCAAGCTCGTGGAGCTTGGCATAACCCATACAACTCTTTATACAATCTGTATACTAAATGCTCCTGTCCTTCCTTCACGAACCCCTCCGGTTGTTTTACGTATACCTCCTCCATCAACTCACCATTAAAAAAAGCGGATTTAACTTCTAAATGATGCACTTCCCACTCATTTCTTGCTGAAATTGCCAAGAGAAGACGGATTGTTTCTAGACGAGTGACGGGGGCAAAAATTTCTTCAAAATCAACCCCGTACTCTTGAACGTACCCCTTAGCTACAATCCGGGCTTTGTGCTTCACCACCTCCCCTTTAGTGTCCTTTTTTAATTTATAAACCCTCTTTAAATCAATTACTTTCTTTCCCGGTGGCAATTTTATCACGGCCCATGTGTCATTTCTTTCAACCGCCTCAATTTCCTTCTCCATAGCAAGTCTTCATTCCTGCTTCTTAGAGGCCTGAGTGTAGTTTATGGGCTCATCTACCCCCATCAGCATTAACTCATCCATCAACTCCACTTCCACTATGTCATCATATATGTCTCTGATGCTTCTGTGCCTTTGCCTCACAGGTTCAGTTTCAGTGCTATCACCAGAGTCTTCAGGGCTTACCGTTGAAGTTGCTCGTGAGTGCTCACTACCATCATTGTCTACTACATTCCCAGAAATGTATGATCCATCCGTCTCACATGTGCTCGAATCAGCTACAGTCTCTGTCTCTGTGGAATCACCTGCTGCTTCTGTCTCAGTAAAATGTGATCCAAAAATAGTGAAATATTTTTGCTTTGAGTGTCCTCCGTCTTTTTTTTCAATTTGGGACCAGTTCCATGCTTTATTTTCTTCAAAGACCACATCACGACTTACACAGACTTTCTTGATGATTTGGTCATATAGGCGATATGCCTTTGTTCCAGGTTCTTTCCCCAAGTTTATCACAATTCGGCTACGATCATCCAACTTTGTCACTTGTGAACCAGGAACCTTCATATGAGAGACACAGCCAAACACACGGACATGCTTTATATTTGGTTTGTTTCCCGTCCATACCTCATAAGGTGTTTGATTTGACAATGCTCGAGTGGGCAGACGGTTTAAGATGTATACTGAATAACGTACGGCCCCACCCCACAAGAATAATGGCAGTTGCATCGACTTCAAGAAGCTCCTCGCCATGGCCACCACTGTCCTGTTACGCCTCTCGACCACACCATTTTGTTGTGGTGTGTACGGGGCAGTGTAGTGGCGTAAGATTCCAGCCTTCTCACAGTATGCATTGAACTCTTTTGAGCAGAATTCCCCACCTCTTTCTGTGCGAAACACTTTTATCTTTTTTTCTGACCCAGTTTCAACTTGAGCTTTAAAATGTTTGAAAGCAGTAAATGCATCGTCTTTACTTTTCAAGAAATACACCCACATTGCCCTGCTGTAATCATCGACCAATAACAGGAAGTATCTATTCCCTCCTGATGTTTCTGGCATTATAGGGCCGCAGAGATCACCATGAACCAGCTCAAGAGCACATGTCGCTCTATAACTTGCCCGAGATGGAAAAACACTTCGAGTCTGCTTCGACATTAAACAATATGTACAAATTTTCTTTGGTTGTGCTAGCGTGGGAATGCCATCAACCATTCTATTTTTTGATAGAAGAGTCATTGCCTGAAAATTAACGTGACCAAGATGACTATGCCATAGCCAAGAAATCTCATCTATCTTTGATATCAAACATTCAGGTTCTGGACATTCTAAAACAATTTTATATAGTCTATTTGAGGATCGTTTAATTTTCATAAGCAGCACACCCTTTTCATCATAAATCTATAAATAAATATCACTCATAACAACTCTATTTCCACATTCAGATAGTTGTCCTAAACTCAGAATATTGTTGCATAAATCAGGAATAAAATATACCTCTTTGAATGCTCGTTCCTCGCCATTTTTACATTTGAAAATGACTGTACCCTTCCCTCGAATGCTTACGGTTGAACCATCACCAAAACGCACTCCTCCTGTCACCCTTTCATCTAGTTCTGTAAATTTAGAGCGTTGTCCTGACATGTGGTTACTAGCACCATTATCCAAATACCAGATATTAGAGCTTACTTCCTTGTGTTCAGTACTGGGAGCCAACCTGGGTGTTGTGTATTTCTCATTCAGCAAAACTTTCTTCTACACCACGCAACCATAAGCAAGGCTGGTTCATCCTCATTTATTTGTGTCATATTCACTTCTAATTTCTGTTCTTTTTCACGTTTTGGTTTACGGCACTCTACTGTAAAATGGCCATATGCCAAACAGTTGAAGCAGCGTATTTTACTCTTGTCTCTGCCACCATGATTCCCACGATAGTCTCCACCGTTGTTACGTCCTTTGAAGGATGATTTTCTTAACCATTCCTCCCTTGTAAGCAGCAGTTTCCCTTCGCCAGCTTCTCTTTTAACCCACTCCTCTTCCGTGAGTAATAACTGGCCACTACTGGGTTCACTCGAACCACCAAGCCTCTCTTCATGGGCCTTCAGTGACCCAATCGCTTCCTCTACTGTAATACTCTCCAAATCTCCAAATTGTTTGATTGCGGAAGTGATTTGAAAAAACTTAGCTGGAGCTGCCCTTAACAACTTCTTTACCACATAATTCTCTTCAATGGTCTTGCCTAATGCCCTGATGTTTGCAACCAAGCCATTCAATTTAATACAGAAATCATCGAGTTTCTCTGTATCTTTCATTTTAAGTGCTTCGAACTCTGATTTTAACGTCTGGACCTTTGCTTTCTGGACGCGATTAGCACCAAGGCACATTGTCTTTATGGCGTCCCATGCTTCTTTAGGTGTGTCTTTCTCTGCTAACGATAACAGCATATCTTCCGGAATTCCTTGGTAAATCGCAGCTAAAGCCATTTTGTCGAGACGTTCTTCCACAGCAGCCTTTGGATTTTTGGGTTCTATAGCATCCCACACGGCATGAGCTTACATATAGACTTTCATTTTCATAGCCCAGCCTGTGTAATTACTACGAGCCAGCATTGGATAGTTCAGTGTCACTCCTGCTTCTTTGACTTTACTTGTCTCCATCGTTATTCTTTTGGACATGTACTTGGGCATCCGTTACGAGCCAAGCTCTGATACCAAAATGAAGAAAAACGACCTGCAAATACTATGTATATATGTAATATATCTGTTTGTGTTTAAACGAGAGAACAAGTAAGAAGTAAAGCTAATAAACTTATTGTTAAAGCCAACATGATACAAATATATATGAAAGACTATGAGAGAACTACTACATACAAAATAGGAAATGATAAAACAGAAATGCTAAACAGACTTCATACTGCTACTAACTCCTAGAAAACTCAGGCCAGTTTGCAGACCAAGTCAGACAAACCGAAAACCCACAAACACGCACGTACATCATTTATTTGCATAAATAAATAAACGAAAAATGTTGAGATTAAACCAACAATCACATCCTTATTTAAGTTTTTTAATTTCTAGCACCATACATGTCTATTCTAATATATATAAATTTTCGGTTAAAAATAAACATTTATATTTTTGATAAAAGATTATAATTATATTATTGTTTTGACATAGAATATAATAAATTTGGAGTTGATTTTTTTTTTCATTTTAGTAGCTTATAAATTTGAAATACAAGTAACTCTTGGTACTTTTTGTATATGTAATTTTTTGTAAAATTTCAAGTTAAACAAATTAAAAAATAATAAATAATTATTTCAAAAATCTAGCTTATGTGATGACCTGGTTACTTGGATTTCAACTAGCAGTTAATGAAATTTAATTGAAGTGAAAATATTAAAGTGAGAGCAAAAGGGTTTCAAGTATAAAATCATTCCCCTTGTCTCACTTCAACCAAGAAGACCTTGAACTAGGGTGTGGAGCAAAAGGGTTTCAAGTCGAGGGATTGTGTTAATTTTCAAGCTTGAGGTTTCAAATAAAAGTTAAGATTTAAAGTTGAAGCATTTACAGGGGCTTAGAGTTTAACATCCAACTGAGTGCACATCAAAGCATGGTTCTAATGATGAATGCTGCACCAAATACTTATATTCCACCTCCTTCTAATCCTACTTAGGAACAGGTATATTATATTTATTTTGTAAATGATGTTTGAATAATAGTTACATACAGTTGTGAGATACAAATTGTAGACTTTTCTTTTAAATGTAGATGATAAATCATGCAGTCTCAACTCTGGGGAGCAGAAAGGGTTCAAGCTGCATAGCAATAGCCAAATTTGTAGAAAACAATTACGATCATCTTCCAACTAATTTTAGAAAGACCCAGCTTGGTAAGCTTAAACAACTAGTTGATGTTGGAAAGCTCATCAGAGTGAAGAATTAATTTAAGCATCCCCTTAAATGAAAAACAAGATATGAAAAGATTTCATAAGATTCTTTTTTTTTATTTCATGAATCATTAATACTATATAGATCATTAGTATTTTCATGGTTTTTGTTGACAATTCTCAATCTTTACATATATATGGTGGGTGAATTGTAATTTCCTTAATTATTTTTTTGTTGTTAATTTCTTAAGTACTGGAATATCTATATTTTCAAGATGAATTAGTTTAGGGTGAGCATAATTTTACAATTTATAATCAACTAGTGAAATAGATTCACCCACTTTTATAAGCAAAAATAAATATCATTTAATTTCATAATGTTAAAAAGTTGGGTTATATAATATGTATGTGGGAACAAATATAAAGCATGCCTGGTCAAATATTTTTATCACCTTGATATTGAAGAAATGTTGTGCAAATTTTTTGAAAGTTTAGAAATAGAAAACTTTATACCAAGTTGGTAAAGGGATATTTTTATAATTGAAGAAGTATTAGAAACTCATTTTGACTATTATTTTTTTCATGCTAAGTTCATGACTGTGGAAGAACTCAAGATGTTGAGAATTATATGTGTCATTTTGGTAGCAAGCTAGGGTGCATTATATACAAAATTTACAAATAAAAAGTAAAAATTAGGATGTAATAATTTGTGTCAACTAAAATGACAAAATAATATAATTGTATGAATAAATTATCTCTACCTACTTTTGAGCACAAGCTTTTTATTTACAACTTATACATTAAAAAATTACTTTAACCGCTATAAAAATATAGTCATCTCCCCTCCATACCATATGTATACATTTTTATTTTGTAACACAACATCAGCCAATGATTTTTTAACACCCCACTGGACAAGAGTTGATAATTTGTTATGTAAATTACAAAGATTTATTATAGTAGGCAGAGGAATAGATTCTCATTTCTCAGGGTTTGCCTTCTATTTTAGTACATTCTCATTTATCAGGGTTTGCCTTCTATTTTAGTACACTTAAGGAGGTAGACTTTGACAAGATTTTTAAAATAAAATAAATTTTGATATGAATTATCACGTACAATATTTATACAACTACACAATGGGTACATATTCTCATTTCTTATGGTTTGTCTTCTATTTTAGTAGATTCTCATTTCTTAAGGTTTGTCTTGTATTTAAGTATATTTATGAGGTAGACTTTCACAAGATTTTCAAAATAAAATAATTTCGATAATTATGACTTACAATATTTGAGTCTACTTTTCAAAACGTGCAAGGTGAAATTGTTCACACATATAAAGGCTTGAATACAACTACACAAAATCAACCTCAACCTCACCTAAATTCTACCAAGTCGTGTCCAATTTAAGAGCCCCAGTAAATTCTAACATATAAGAGTAGAAAATTAATACTTTGTATTTGTTGTATTTTTTTAAATTGGACCAAATTTGTTGGCTCCAATTTTATCCCCAAAAAGTGGATGGAATTTTTCTGCTAATGAATTTATTTGACACTCCTAAATTTAAATAATTTCACTCGATTTTAAACTAATATTTTTTCGAGAAATAGACCAAAATGTCACTTTGGGATATAAAATGGCAAAAATGTCACTTCTGAAAATTATGGCCCAAAATCGTTTAATGTTTCAAAAATAACCCAAAACTCTACACGGTGTAGGGTTTTGTTTCATTTCATTATTTTTTGAAGGCTATCATGTTACTTCACTTAACTTATGATTTTTTTTATTTTGAGCTTGTTTTGGTGTAATATTTAAGAACGCTGAAACACCACTTAATATTATGTTTTCGATATTATTTTCTTTTATACTTTTATATTTAAGAGTATACCATGATTTAACAATTTTTAACACGGTTCACCAAACCGTTTTTGGGACCATTTTTTACATCAAAATGACAATTAGGGCCACCACCTTATTATTTGTAGATGGATAATGCATAGTAAATCAAGTTTCATTTATATACTATTTTTTTGTCAAATTCATAAAAAATTAAAGTGTGTTAAATATATGATAATTATTTTTGTTTTTTAGTAAATAAAACAATCCAAATAATTAATTAATTTTTTGAATATCTTTATTTCTAACATGAAATTTTTTTGAAACTTTAAACGATGAAAATTTCATGACACAGAAAGAGTTTGAGAAAATAATTCACATTAAAGAGAATGGTTAAATTTTATCACGTAGTTAAAAAAATAAAACCCACTTCCATACCTATTAGATTATATTTAAATCCCAAGTTCATCCCTATAGGGGCAAACAATAATTTATTTACATCATTTAATTCCATAAGAATAAGTTTCCTTAGTAGAGGTTTCGTTTGGGAGTGCTGGTTAAAACTGATGTGCTGCAAAAGAAAGTGCTGGTGAAAAAAGTGATGTCAGAAAAATTAGTTGATTGTTTGGTAATTTTTTAAATTTATGCATATTTTGATATATAATATATAAAATTAATATTTTTGAGAAAGTAAGATGGTGAAACTGAAACAGCTTTTTCCAGAAGTATGGGGGACATGCTTTTTAACCAAAAGCACTTTTCCATACATGGGCTTTTAGAAGTTACCAAACACCTTTGTCATAACTTTTGAGCAAAAAGTGTTGTACCTGTCTGTAACAGTAATACCAAAAGAAGCCTAAAGAACCACATTAGGGTAACTATATTGTTTACTAAATGTAGGGAACAACAACAATAGAGCAAGCAATATTCATTATTATTACTATCGGACTGAATCACATTGTTATTTAAATTTTTTACTTGTGGCACTATAATTGTCTATTATCCTCTACATGGATTTTCACCAAGAATTGTGTCTACAATATTGAAATAACTACTACATTAGACAAGATTTTTTAAAGGTTTTACACATGTGAGTATTTTGGGCTATAAACAAAAATTTTTAATTTTGATAAAATATTACAGTTATGTAATGTTTTGACATAAAATATAATAATTTTTTAGTTAAAAATTTATTCTTTTAGTAACTTATAAATTTGAAATGCAAGTGACTCATGGTATTTCATGTATTTGTAGTTTTTTTTTAAAATTTCAAGTTTAACGAATTAATAAATAATCAACAGTTATTTCAAAAATCTAGCTAGTGAGTATGGTTTCCGTCAATGAAATTTAGGTGAAGTGAAAATATTAATATGAGAGGCAATGAAATTTAGGTGAAACAAAATATGAAAGTGAGAGTCAATAAAATTTAGGTCCTTTCACATATTTTGATAGACAGAAAATATATTGTTCTTGTTTTAGAAATTTAAAAGTATAAAACATTCTCCTCGTCTCAGTTCAGCCAAAGGGTTTCAAGTTGAGGGATTTTGTTGATTTTCAGGGCTAAGGTTAAAAACATTGTTTAGATTTAAAGTTGATGCTTTTATAGGGGCTTATAATTTAAACTTCCAACTGAGTGCACAAAAATCATGATTCTAATGATGAATGATGAACCAGAGACTTATATTCCACCACATCCCCGCAATCTTATTTTTGAACATATTTTCATGTTCGGGGGACCTCATCTCCGCCCAAAGTCTCTTGCTTATAGGATCCTCATCCCATTATCTATGTGACCTCCTAAGGTCCTTCCCAATTTGGGGCTAACTTTCCTTTCTCTCCAACTCCTAACACCTCAATCTTTCTTAACACCAAGTTTTCTTGGTGAAAAATCCTTTCTTTTACCCTACTTTTATAGTAAAGGGAGGCTCTGCGCGGATGCTCTGCATTACAGGTGTTGGCTTCGTCGCTGACCTTGTCAATAAGGTCGAGAGCAAGCCTCATTCCTTCTTCATTAATTTCCACTTCATAAGCTTTAACCTTTCATAATCCGTGGGTGATCTCAAGGGGCACCACTGTCTCGGCTCCGTAGACCAACATGAATGGGGTAGCTTTAGTAGTATCTTTGTAGGTAGTATGATATGCCCAGAGTATAGCTAAAAATTCGTCCACACAAGTATTTCTTGGGCTTTCAGCCCTCTTTTTGAGTCCATCAAGGATGATCCGATTAGTGACCTCTGCTTGCCTATTTGCTTGGGGATTGGCAATTGAGGTGAATCGAAGTTCTATGATGTTATCATTACAGTACTCCTTAAACTTTTCATTGTCGAATTATCGCCCATTATTCGTAACAAGGATGTGTGGGATTCCAAATTGACATATCACATTCTCCTAGAAGAATTGAGAAATTTTCTTGGTGGTTATCTTGGCAGTGCTTTGGCCTCAATCTACTTAGTGAAGTAGTCAATGACAACCACGATGAGCTTCCTTTTTCCCGATGCTACAGGAAAGGGACCTAGTATGTCCATTCCCCATATTACGAAGGGGATGGGGGAGCTAATGGGCGTAACCTCTCTTGGTGTTGTCGAACTACAGAAACGTGCCTCTGGAATGTATTACACTTTTTCACATAAGCCTTTGCACTGGATAATATGGCTGGCCAGTAAAACCCCAGCTGGGTTATCTTATGAATGAAGGCCCTGCCCCTAAAGTAATGTCCGCAAATCCTTTCGTGGTCTTCCTTTAGTGCCTACTCTAGCTAATGAGGTCTTGAGCACTTCAAATATGGGATTACGAAAGACCTCTTGCATAAAAGACCTTTAATTAAAGAGTACCTCAATATGCTCTTACTGATAACTTGCGTGCCTCTTGGGCATCATCCGGGAGCCAACCCGTCTTAAGGTGGTTCTCGATGGAGTCAATCCATCAACTAGTCAAACTAATTGGTGCTATCAGGTTTATAGCATGAATTATCGGGATCCTCAGGACTTGGAAGTTGATACTAATTGGTGCTAATTGGATAGTTTTCAATTTCAGATGAGGTGAACTTGAAAAGGGTGTCGGACGTAGTGTTCTTCTCTTTCGGTACATGTTCCGCATACCTTTTATCAAATTGAGTCAATATTTCTTTCACGACCCTTAGGTAATTGGCCATGGCATCATCTCACTACCACATAAATGGCCTTCAGCAACGTCCAAAAATGATGTTGCCACAAAAAATGTTGTCTTATGTGGCAAGAAATTGAAAAAAAATGATATATAGCAACATCATAACCAAATGTTACTTTAAATTTTGCCTTAAATTTGGTAGGCCAACACCCTTATACATGTTGCCTTAGATATCACTACTAGAATTCTGTCAATAGACATCGGTCCTTAGACATCGGTTGCTCAGACGATCGATGGTAAAGTTCATTTAGACATCGGTTATTTTAAAACCGATGTTACTTATTGTTTTAGACATCGGTCCAGAAAATAACCGATGTCTATACTTATTTTTCAAAAATAAAAAACGTTAGTTAGACATCGGTTTTCTATATAACTGATGTCTTTGTTTTATAGACATCTGTTGTATTTTACAACCGTTGTCGATGGTTAACTTAAAAAAAATTAAAAAAAACGCGGAAACTTTCCCCCCTTATTCCCCAAATATTCCCCCCCCTTAACCAAAAAAAACCCGTTTCTCCCCTCTAATTATTTTTCCTGTCTCTCTCTCACTCTCTCTCTATCTCACACACACACCATATCAGTTTATAATAAGTACATAGGTTTTAATTAAACCCCAAATGGAAGAACACCATCAGTTAATCAAAATCCATCTACGAGAAACCCGAATTTCTGAACAGGTATGTTTGTTCATTTAGGTTTGTATGTTCGATTAGGTTACATTTGTTCAATGTTCATAAATTTTAATGGGTTTTTTCCTTTTTGAACAGGTTTTGAAATTCATTGAGCCAAATAAGGTTTGTACTCTAATTTTATATTTTTTCTTGAGTTGTTTTAAATATGCATGTATATATATTTACATAAATCTGCATTTTTTTAACATAAATTAGGTTTGTGTTCTTGTGTATATATATTTAGGTTTGCCTAAATATATCAATTAGGTTTGATATTTGCATGTATTTTTCTTTTCTGGTTGATATCTTCCGATTTTTGTCCGTTTAAAGTTTTAAGTAATAGTATGTTTTTAAATTCAATTTTGTCCATTTGCAGATTATCTCATCAAGTCTCGGAATTTGACAGTGCCTGCACATTTTACTTCAAGAAGGAGGTTAGAAATTTTTGCTTTTTTCCTTTTTTTTGTATACATTATGTAGGAAGGGATTCACCAGTAACCGATCTGTCATTATTTATGTATACATTATTTAATTTGGATTGTTGTTTATGTATCAGATTTAGTGTATCGTTCTCTTTTAATAGATGAGAAGCCATGAATGTACTAGTTGTCATTTGTATAAAATCTTTCAATTTTTTAAGGGCATGTTTGTTATTAATTCGCGTTTGAATATGTGCACTTGTATTGATTATGCTAGTTAAACAATGTTGACTTTCTTGGTTTTGTTTATATGCACTCACTACAAGAAAATTGACTTTTACCTACCAGTTGTATAAGTAGGTAAAAGTATGATATCTGTAGGTAAATAGAAATACCTACCAATAAAGTATTGGTCAAGATTGGTAGGTAAAAGTTGGTGGAGAAAGACTCATTACCTACACATTTATATATTGTTAGGTAATATAATTTGTGGACCCCACAATAATAGCTTGTCATCAGATGATGTGTCACTAGCTTACATGGCCATCACAGCTTATGTGTCACTTATGTGGCATGCCACCATGTCATCTAGTCTAATTACACGTGGCGCCTTATGGACGTTCCACATGGCACCTCCAAGACGTGCCACGTGGCACTGTCTGAAGGTGTCACGTGGCACTGTCTGAAGGTGCCACATGGCACCTCATGGTCATAGCATGTGGCGCCTCCATGGCGTTCCAAGTGGTACTTCCTTGATGTGCCACATGGAACCTCATTGATGAGCCACGTGGCTCCTCATTGAGGTGCCACATGTGTCGTTAATGCACCACATGTTAGCTCTTAATCATGACCACCTCATTTATAATTATGACATGTCGTGTTTCAGAAATGTGACATTTGTCAATTTTTTTAATGGTAACATCTTATTTTATCATGATACAAATACATTTTCTTGCAAATAATTTTTTTGAATTAAAGAAACAATCCATAATTACATAATTCTTTTATTTAACGCATAATAACCTACAAAATGAAAAATGTCTAATAAGTTACATAGAGTTTTAAGTTCCTGCAATCATTAAAGAAAGTTTAAAATAAATCATTTAAATTTGCATCCAAATCATCATTTATGGGAGATGTCTTTGGTGGTGCCATAAGGTTGTTTTGGCGTAGCACGTTAACAACTTCGTCAAGACTATTATTGGCCTCATTAAGCTGTTGAACTAACTCTTGATAACTCGGTTTATTAGACTCGATATTAGTACCACAGGCTCTTTTGTTGGTTTTTCCAGCAGATCTTCCCCATCCTCGTAAATGTACAGAATCACGACCAAGGACTGCTTCCATGAATTCTTTATCTGACATTTCTTCTGGAGAATAACTTTCTCTAATATCTATCATTTTATCCTGGTTAATTACACATTATTTTAAGTCAGTACCTCAAAGCAGAGCGAAACAAAGTAACTAAATGTGTAGCAGGTAAAAAACAAAGATAAATTAACTCACATATAGCTCTTGAAGGCCTGGACCAGTCCATCCATTTTTATCAAAATGATTTAGACGCCATGTTTCAATTTGTCCTGTTGAAGAAGTTAATTCCATTCCACGCCAAATATGATGGCGTGTTGTTGACACTGATCCATTTTTAGACTCCCATGGTCTTTTAGATCGATTGATGGTATTTTTAACAGCTCTTTCCTAAGAAAATAAAATAGAGTAAATTAATAAAATATTAAGAAAATAATAAAAGTGATCAAAAAAACAAAGTACCTTAAAATCATCAGTGCACCATCGATCACATAAGATCTCCCAATCTTCTTGTTGGTCCTCATTTAGGTGTGGATGTCGTTTTTTCTTCGCCATCTCTACATTTTTTATACCTCCAATGCATTTAAAATACATATGCAACTTATACTTGTGCGTTTTCCATGCTTTTCTCATTTGATCATCAATGCACAATATAGTAGTTTTATCCTGCAAGTCAATGTCAAAATTTTCCTGCGTAGATAAAATAAAATATATCATAAACGGGTATCTATGGAACTCAAAAGAATAAATGAATGAAAACAGGATATAAATCGAAAGAATAAATAAATGAAAATAGGATCTAACAAATAATCTAAGTGATACCTTATACTGCCTGAAACTTCATGATAAACACTTTATAAACACTCATTTTCTTAATATCCTTCTAGATAAGGGATACCATTTTAAATTTTATCTTCCTCCCTATACAAGTGATTTATATGATATTATAATCTATATATACAAGGGCAAAATGAAGATGCAGTGGTGATTTTGATCATTTACTAATTATATTGGTTAAAAAAATAATAGACATGCTGATGAATTAAACTCTAAATCATTTCTAAATCATTGCCCTATTTCTTTTTCAGCATAGTTATATTTACGTTTTCTCGTCTCACTACAAGTACTTCCATATTAAAATTCCCACTTAAATATTGGCACCAGATAGAACAAAAGTAGTTATAATTGCATGTACATGCACAATTATATCATATCTTTATCTTTTTCACTAAAACTTCATTTAAAATCTCATTTTATATCTACCTTTTATTATGTTCTGCTATTTTCATATTTAAAATCATAGTTATGATATATATTAATTATCTCTTATTATTATTAAATTCTCTTGATTTCCATTTTCACATTACAGCGGCAGTGAAAGTCTTTTGACAAGAAATTCAATCAAAGGGACATGTGTTGCTAGGTGATAGGAGTCACCGTAGTAATGGGATTTTTTACTTTAATTACTTATCTGAGTTAATTATTTATAATTAAAGAATATAAGCACAAGATATTGCACATTGCTAATCAGTGCTTATAATTTTTTTATCACATAATTATGCAGCTTTTTACTTTGGGCCAAAGAGTTTTGTATCTTCACAATGTTAAACCTTATAATCCTATATATATAAAAGTACTGTGTGTGCAAATTAGGTGCTATTTCAACACTGCTGGTTATGATTACTTAATTTGTTATGTTATATATTTCTTATCTATAGTCAACTAGGCTTGCATACATGAGGATAACTTTTTCATATAAGACGTGGCAGAGTAATTAGGAGTATCCTGGTAGATTATATTACATCGAATAATACTAAATTAAAAATAACCTCGACTAACATCATATGTTAATGACAACACAAATTATTGTAGTTTTAAAATCATTGATTAGTATTATATGCCAGTACTTTAAATTATATAAAAGCATATTATCAAATTTATAGAAACTTGAGATAGGATATATATATACATAAATGCATAACAATGTTAGAAAAATTACCAAAAGATAATTACGTAGTGGTGCTCTGACCTCTTGAGGAACGAGTCTCCAATCTTTATAAGAAAATGTACCATGATTACGAACAATAAATCCAATCTCATTATTAAATTTCTCTGCATTATTACATATTGGTTGGCGACAATCTGCATCAAAAACAACTGATAGCTTTCCTGTTGCGGATGCCTTAGCAATTCTTGAAGTCCCCATTCCACGAGTTGCTTTGCGTGGGTTAACTTTTCGTTTTACATGATCTCAACAAAAAACTCACAATGCAATATACCAAAATAATAAAGGGACACAAAGTAAATTACAAACTACCTGCTCTTGTTTTGTTATCATTTTCACCTGCCAACCGAGTTTTTGCACTGGGTTCTATAGTCTTAGCATCAGTAAGACTGTCTCCTTTTGATTCAATTGTACAGACATTTGTATCTTTTGTTGGTATCTCTTTTTGATTACGTGCAATAGACCGAGTGGTGCGGCGTCCAGGCGACATGATACATAGTCCTGTCCAATTGATTACAAAATTTGAAGATTACTTAAAAGAAATATAGTTTACGGAAAAAGCCATTTTTTAGTACTAGCTACATCCTTAATATTCAGTAGGGAAGTAATAACTTCAAAGTTCATATTATAAAAATTTTCATCCATGTCATGACCAGTTTATTGGTTTTAAAATCAAGGGTAGTTTTAATTTTATAGAACATGATGTCAATTCCCTGTTTAGTAGTTAGATGCATATTAATATCAAATCAAATAGCCCATTCCACACAGTAATCTTAAACTAAATGTATTAGATTATAACACACATATAGTCATACCTATCATCTATATACCAAAATACATACACTAATACATATTGATGATTCATGCGTATATAACTTATTTGTTTAATCACACACAAATAAAGAAATTGAGAGATTGATTAGCGATGAGAGAAAAATAAGTAAAGAAACCAGAGATTGATTACCGATTAGAGAATAAGCAGTACCCTTAGCTTTGGCTAAACTTGGGAGGCGGTTAAACTTTGGAGGCATTGTTTGAGAAGTGGATGATAGATGACCCAATTTTGGATGGAACCGGGGATAAGTTTTCACAATTATACCTAATCTTATGCATCTAGGTAGATAAAATATTTAAAATTAATAAAAAAAAGGGGGGGAATGTTAAAGGCCACAACCAAAAATTTCACATTACATGAAACATGAATATCACATTACTTAATTTTTGCACTTATTGAAATATAGATTACTCTTAATTTAATATTAAAGCTATCAAATTTAGCTAGATCTTTTTTAAAATAATTAGGTTTATTTATCTTATAAATTATTATGTATTATTATTTGCTCAAAATAATTAATGATTTACTAAAGAGTTAATTTTAAATAAATTACTCAAAAAAATTATATAATTTTATTAATATCAAATATATTAAAATTTTCAAATTCAACTCGTTTTTTTCTTTGTATCAATTTGTGACATACGCATAACCGTATTTTAAGAAAAATCAAAAGTTGCTAAACAGATACTGATTTTACCATCAAATGTTACGAGAAGCATATTGTAAAATTATGATTTTTAAAACACACAAAAAATATAAGGTCACTTATCACTAATCTTAACTCTATATCATTAAAATGAAATTTATTATTTTCATTTTAATTTTTATTAGATTTTATTATTCGAACATTTCACTAACCATATTTTAAGAAAAATGAAAAGTTGTTAAAGAGATGTTGATTTTACCATCAAATCTTACGAGAAGCATTATTATTTTTAATTTTTTACATGAAAATATATACATATCAAAAAAATTACCAAACAATTTATCTGATTTTTACAACAACACTTTTGTTAGCAATACTTTTTCTAACAGAATTTTTAACCTAATCCCAAACAGAGCCTTAATCTGTCAAGCCCCACTCACACAAACACAAACACACACATATATATATATATGAAATTGTTGTATAAAAATAAAAATTCAAATTTACATAAGAATTAATATTCTTAAAATGATTCAAAAAAATCACTTTAATCTAATCCAAAAATTAACTAAATGAAAATTCCTAGAAACTTAATTGAAAAAAATAAGAAATAACTATGAACAATGAAAATTGGAAAATTATCTAAATCGACAAAACATCGTGTCATTTCAAATAGAATAAGGAAGAAATGTATGAACTCAAATGTAAATTCAAATGAGAGAGCTATTATCAGAATTTTAATAAAAGTGTCTGTTTGGATTTTCTTATTTATTATTTTAAAAATATGATTTTGATTTTAAACTCTTAAAAAAATATTTTATGTATGATTAAAAACGTGTTATTTACTCTCTCAATCTAAAATTATGTATCATGTACTAAATTCTTGCTGCCAATACATATGTTGAAGAATTAAGAAAATTATAAAAAACTAATTTATTAGAAAATATATTTAATCCATTTTAAAAATAGATTTAATCGGATCAAGTGACATGAATTGTCATAATTATATAGAAGTGTAGAGCAAAGAATAATCTAAAAAAGTGACTTTCATATGAATTATCTAAAAAATATTATTAAGTATACAAGATTATCAAAATAAATAATGTATATGTGTTTAAATTATTTTAAATTTTTTTTGAAGTGTTAATTATATTTGGGTACCGTGCATATCTATACATAATTTAAATGGGAAAATAACTACAAAAACTAATTAGGTCATAAAATTTCAAAGTTTTGCTACATAGTGAATTTTTTAATAAATGAATGGTTGTTCAAAAGAGATTTTCTAATAAATGCAACAAACTCACAAATAAATTCATAAACAAGCATTGCATATCAGAAAAATTCTTCTATATTTTTCCATGAAAATAATTTATCAGTGGAGTAATCTGCATAATTTGTCCGTGCCACTTCTTCTCTGGGAAAAAGCTCCATGATAGCACTGAATATAATATATAAATTTTAAGACAAAAATCATGGTGATGCCAACATTGGATCTGTCTTGAAAACCTTTGCTTCGGAACTGGACAGGTTGCAGGTTCATAAAAACTTCTCCTGGGGCTTTAAATGATGCAAAGTACTCAAACACCTGACAAGGACATAATTTCACCTATTAACAAATTATATTTGATCAGGCACCAAACATTTTGCAGAGCATTCCTGGAGTCCCACAGATTAAAAAAAAAAATTAAGCAACAAGGATGTTAGAATTTACTATAGGATTCTTAGAAGAATAGCTTAGTTCAGATTTTTCATAAGTGCACAAGGAATCTCAGCTGCATAAGTAAGTCAATTATAGCTTTTAGATATTATTTGGCTATTTGCACACCTTAGTAGGCTAGTAGCCAAAGTAGTCACAATTAAACCAACACTGATATATGTTTCAATACAGCATACAAGTCACATTATTTCAGAACTGTGAGAGACAGGTGACACTACAAGTGAATTGTATTTTCCTACTCAGAGAAAGCCACGAGGCAGTCCATATTGCCATACCACTAAAGAATCAACATTTATATGCATTTTTCAAGTTAGTTATACCTGTACATCACAGCAAAAGTAGTAAAACATGGAAAAACATTAAGAAATCCAAGAAACTGCGAAAACAAGTACATAGATAACACAAGTACTTACAGTAAATAAAGGGTTATAGAGATCGCAGAGAACACTGGAACAATAAGCCTGCACCAGGTCTGCATATTTTACAACAAGTACAACAGTTAAAGAACCTGAAAAACATCCAATTGAGCATCTGGTCAATTTTAATGATGATCTAAGACAGAGTTTTACACATTAGCAAAAATATAATTAATTACACACCAAATATTTCGCAGGAGTCCTCGAGATTAATGAACAAACTACAATTTACTAACGTAAAAGGAATTATACAGAATTCTAAGAAACCTTGAAAACATGTACATGGATCAGGTACTTATAGTAAATAAAGGAATTATACAAAATTCTGAGGAGAATCATCATGCATCTGACTCTGTGTCAAAAGTTTCGTCACTGTCATCGTCACTCGAACAAAGTATTTCACTATCATTCAAGAAAATATCTCCATCATCATAACCTTCACTTAGTTCAGTTTCCTCTGAATCATCTTCTTCATAAGAAGGTTGTTTTTCATTGTTGACGATTAATTTATCGACAAGTTCACCTGAAACACTTAAAGATGCAACATCTTTTCGAACTAATGATGAGCTTTCAATCAAATCTTCAATTGGTTTAAAAGGTGGTAATTGAATTGATTCTTCTTCTTGGAACACATCATTACTTGGTTGATAATTTGACACTTCACATAATTCAGGAATGTCGTACAGATTCCTATGATTTACTTTCTGGACAAACCTCCAGTCTGAACCACGCTTTATATCACGAAGATAAAAAACTTGTTGAGCTTGAGTTGCCAAAATAAACGGCTCGGTAGGATACCAATCTGTTGATGTATTCACGGATGTCATATTGTTATCCACATAGATTGATCTACCTTTTGGATTAGAGTTATACCACTTGCATCGAAATAAAAAAACTTTTCGATTGAATTGGTATGACAGCTGCAAAATCTCTGTTAAGGTTCCATAGTACACAATGTCATCACTATCATGATCACCCTCGGTGCAAACTCCAGAACACTGTGTCCGAAGGGCATCATCATATGCTTTGCAGCGAAATCTAACACCGTTGACAATACAACTTTGGTAACTATTATATCGTTCTAATGGATCTTGAGATAAAGAGTACAAATCATCACTAACAATCCTTGATTTTTTCACTTGCATTTTTGACACCTACAAAAAAATGAATATCAAAAACTATAAAGTTAAGTTAAAAAATTATTAAAACCAGCTCTAACCTTCTTCTGGAACCATAATGGAAATTCCTCTCTTTGTTTAATTTCAATATCTGAATTTGGAAGGCCTCTCTCTTGCAAAATGTTCCTGTGTTCACTACATAAAAAGTATGTATCAAATATCAATTCCTTATATAAAATACGTTGATGCAATAACATGAAAAATATTTTTACTTACTCGAGATATTCTTGGATGTCATCTACAGAATTGTTTAAGATATACCATTGAATAGACTTTTTCCAATTTCCTAACAATTGGATAGAAGATGCCCCCAATGGACGGACATTAGACTTGAAAATGCCCATTTGATATTTTGAAAAAGGTAAATCCCAATTTCATTCTGGTCTAGTGTATCTTGTCTCTATGTTTGAAACATATCTAGACAAAAAACTTACAGCTTCGTCCACAATATAAGCCTCAGCAATAGAACCATCTGGTCGTGCCATGTTTCTAACATAATGCTTGTACAATCCCATATGCCGTTCTGTCTCAAACATCCATCTCGAGTGCACGGGACCACCTTGCAACACTTGTTCTGGTAAGTGTACACAAAGATGGACCATTATAGTAAAAAATATCGGGGGAAATATCTTCTCCAACTTACACAAAATTATGACAATTCCATCTTTTAATTCTTCAATATCAGATATTCGAATTGTTTTTGCACAATTTTTTTGAAAAAAACTGACATAACTCAATCAAAGTTCCACGAATGTTCTTCGTCAAGTAAGGTTGTAATGTTCGTAGAATCTTATGAAGTAAAACATGACAATCATGAGTTTTCATTCCCTTGAGCTTATTACTATCAGTAGCACAACGGCTTATATTTGAAGCATACCCATCTGGTACTCTGACACTCTGAATAAATTGGCAAAAACTTTTACACTCTTCTTTTGTAAAAGTATAACTAGCATGGGGTTTTTCAAATTTATTATTAGCGGTCTTTTTCAACCAAAGTTCTTCACGAATATTTAAGTCTTGTAAATCTTTACGAGCTTTTAGATTATCTTTAGATTTACCTTCAATATCTAGAAGGGTACCTATAATATTATCACATACATTTTTTTCTATGTGCATCACATCGAGATTGTGACGGAGTAAAAGTTTTGACCAATATGGTAAGTCAAAGAGAACACTCCTTTTACTCCAATTTAACTCATTGGCTGCACGTTTACATTTTTTAGAAGAACTAATTGGTGCTTTACCAGTTGTACGTACCGGGACTTCCTCCAGTTGTTTTAAAATGTCATCGCCTGTAAAAGTTCTCGGAGTACCTCGTAACTCACGGGATCCATCATATTCTCTGCTCTTTCTCCAAGAATGGTTTGCATTTAAATAACATCGATGCCCTGTGAAACATTGTTTGTCAGTTATTCTTCTAGATCTTGTATCTTCCAAACACACGGGACATGCTAATTTTCCAGCAGTGCTCCATCCCGACAAGTATGCATAACCTGGAAAATCACTGATTGTCCACAATACCGCCGCCCTAAGTTTGAATATACACCCACCATATGAATCATATGCATCAACTCCATCCCATAACTCTTTGAGCTCTTCAATTAGTGGTTTCAAGAACACATCATAGTATTTTCCGGGTGATTTTGGTCCTGGAATTAATAGAGACATGAGATAATTTGTACCGTTTGGTGAAGCCCAAGGTGGCATATTATAAGGAATTAATATCACAGGCCACAAACTATAAGTTGATGTTAAGTTTGAAAAAGGGTTGAACCCATCTGATGCCAATCCCATTCTCACACTCCTAGAATCTGCAGAAAAATCAGGGTATGCATTATCGAAATGCTTCCATGCCATCCCATCAGCCGGATGACGTAATATACCTGGTTCCAATTTACGTACTTCTTTATGCCATCGCATGTCTTTTGAAGTATGTTTTGAACTAAACAAATGCTTTAATCGATCTTTTAGAGGAAACCATCTAAGTCGTTTATGCGGGATCTTATTTCGTATATAACGACTACATTGACACACTGGACATGATAAAACATTTGCATTATCACCATAAAATATAGAACAATCATACCTACATACGTCAATTTGCTCATATCCCAAACCTACTTCACAAAGAAGCTTCCTTGTTTGGTAATAATTCTCCGGAATTTTATTTCCTTCAGGCAACATCTCTTTAAAACACCTTGAAATATCCTCAAATGCTTTATCTGTTAATTTATTAACCACCTTGATACTCATTAACCTAACCACTGCATTTAGGACTCAAAAAATCTTTACAATTATCATACAAAGGCTTGTGAAGAGATTCAAATAAAGCATCATACTTGACACCCACATTAACCGAAGAATCATTGAGAAAATCACTACTTGGACCAATGTCAAAATACTTACTATTGATGACATCCTCAAGACCTGCAACCAAATCATCATGATCATCTTTTATATCCTCATCTTGACTATTTCAGGTTACTTCATCTTCTACATCATCTACGTGTTCACCGTGACAATACCATATCTTATAAGTACTAAGAAAGCCATGTGTAAGCAAGTGTAACCTAATCACTTTGAGATTTTGTAATAGCTTATTCACACATCGACAACAAGGACATATGACCATCCCTGTGGAGTTTTTTTGCTTGCTTGCGACCTTTATAAATTCATCAATACCATCTGCATATTCCGGTGACAACTTATTTGGTACATTAATCCATGAGCGATCCATATCCCTCCTACAAAAAATCAAACCAGAAAAGGTTAATAAAAATATTCAAGCAAAATAAGTTGTGTCAAAATCAGGGTGCAGTCAATAAAAAATACCACAACAACATGCTAATCAAATATGATCTTCTATAAAAAAAGGTTTGACGCCCCTAAATTTAAATTTGGGCAGTAGTTATCTCTGTTTATTCCCTTTTTAATAGATTTTTTCTGTATATACTTAATTTATGATCTCTTTAAACTTTTTCACTCAAAAAACTTACTATTTTGTCTTTTTTATAGTGAAACAACTTTTTTTAAAGTTATTTTTAAAGAGATGCTATAAAAAAGGTATATAAGGGATATGTATTAAGGGATATGTATGGAGGCTATATTAATATGATTGTGGAATAAGATTCACATACATGCTGCATATCAGATATTTCGTGTGCACTAGTTTCTAGTTTGTATTTCATGTGTTCTCTTATTAACCTCATCTTATTATGATCATAAACCTAAAGATGCTTCTCAGGTCCGCAGGCTAGCAAAACATCATCTTCTGAAGGTATGCAATGCACACTCTGCCTCTTATTTAAGTATTTACTAACAAGATTCTACATTAGCTTAATTTTGGCTCAAAAAATTACAAATTGTTACTCATCTTATACTTGCTTGAAAGGATTTACCTATTCTAAAAAATTATCATCCCTTATTTTATTTTACAAGTATCTACTTAAAACCATTTTTACAATAATTACTCAAAATTAAACTTTTATATGTGAATGGCCTTATATTTCTTTCAAATAGCTGAGGAAGTACAATGTATTGGACATAGGACAGGGGAAAATTTCCCTCTTTGTTTTGTAGTTCTATGGACAATTAATCATTTTATATTTTTTTTCTAGATTAGAGCTTAAGTTTCATAAAGTGTCACCTTTCACTTACATTTCAAGCACAGAGTATAATAAAAATCTTCATCAATTTTGGACAAACTACCACACAAGTGCTCTGTAGTGATACATTTCAAGAAACGTGGAACATTATTCTATCCTAATTCGAATTATTAAAAATTTATTGAACAAACTTTGATATTAGAATCTACATCTACAAAAAAAAATCTCAAGTTTTCTCCCTGTTAAAAAATAAATCTAAAAAATGATAATATTATTTTAGTCTAAAAGCTAAAATAGTAAAAAGATTATAAATTTAGAAATTTATAATATGGTATGCAAACTACAGATCTGCTTAAAAATATAAAATTAAAAACTAAGACAAAAGGGATACATGTAAAAATGTATTAAAATTCGAGGAGTGATCTTTTAACTTGTAATTTCAAATAGCAACAATATACTATTTCCTCTAATAATATGTGAAATTAAACTCATATCAAGCTAAACTATACACTATGATTATTTTTATAATTAATTAGTTAGATCTACATCATGTATTAGCAGGTAGTATATACATACATACAACATGTATATATACACAAGTATGTATTATATATAGAAGATGAATAGATTAATTACCTCTGTACAAGAGATGAGATGGATTAGAGAACACTGATCAATTTGCCTATAGCAGAGTTCACCTAGAAGCAATTAGGGTTCATGTATAGAAGCAATTAGGGTTCATGTATACTGGGAAGAAGAAAGAAGAGCAATCGAACCAAATAGAAGTTTTATTTGTTACATTGACATTGGGAAAATGTATATTATTGGTTTATAATTAATTGAATAAAAAAACTAAATAAAATGATCTTGCATATTTTATAGATCTTGGCCAGGTAGGATTGTCTTTAGCCATTATTTTTATAATGTAAAGCTACACGTAAGCATCAATTTAAAAAGAAATATTTTAAAAATATTATCGATTTAATTAATTATGTAGGTAAATCTCTTTACTTACCAATTATTATTGATAGCTTACAACAATTTTCTAAGATATTATATTTATCTACCAATACTTTTTACCAATAATTATTGGTAAGTAAAAATGCCTTTTACTTACCAATAATATTTGGTAGGTAAATTATTAGTAGGTAAATGTCTAATTTCTTGTAGTGACTTGAATATGTGCACTTGCATTGATTAATTCGCGCTTTGATGTTGAAATGACCATCTGGTGGTTAGGTTGCTAGATTGCTGGTCATACATTTTCATTTATGGATAAGTCGTGGATATCGAAAGATAGGGATTCCTTAGAATTTGAAATTGGCGTCGAAGAATTCTTAATTTTCGCTGAAGAAAATTGTAAAGATCCTAAAAGAATTCCTTGTCCATGTGGTCGATGTGTGAATTTTAAAAAATTCTCAACCAAAATCATAAGGGGACATATCTACGATCATGGTTTTAGTTTGGGGTATGTTAATTAGATTTGGCATGAAGAAAAATCTACTAGGAGTACTAGGTCTTCTATAGGTAGTACACGTCCTGCTTCAGACCAACCTATAGAGCACTTTGTTACATCAGAAACTGTTGAAGTTTGTGAAGCGGCTTTTAATTCGGGTAATTATGATAAGGATTCATATGATTTTCAGAGGTTTGTTGTTGATGCGGAACAACCGTTGTTTGAGGGCAGCGAGTGCACAAAGTTAGAGTCAATGTTAAAATTGCACAACTGGAAAGCTAGGTTTGGTATTAGCGACACTGCCTTTACTGAGCTGCTCTCTTCAGTTGGCTCGATCCTTCCCAAAGATAATGTGTTGCCTCCTAACGCATATGAAGCGAAGAAAACTTTATCCGATTTAGGTCTAGTATATATAAAAATTCATTCGTGTCCCAATGATTGTATACTGTATAGGGGCATATATTCTGATGCTTCTCAGTGTCCTCATTGCAAGCTGTCACGTTGGAAAGTACGGAAGAATGGCCAACTTAGGGTCAATGTTCCAGCCAAGGTCATGTGGTATTTTCCTATAATTCCAAGATTTAAACGGTTATTTAAATCTCCCTCTACTGCTGAACTCATGACTTGGCATGCAAATCAGTGAATAAATGATGACAAGATGCGACATCCGGCCGACTCTCCTTCTTGGAGGAATATCGATTACCGGTGGCCTGCCTTTGGTAGTGAATCTAGGAATATTAGGTTGGCTTTATCAGCGGATGGTATCAACCCGCATACTAATGGGTTAGTCAATCGATATACATGCTGGCCAGTAGTGTTGGTAACGTACAATCTTCCTCCGTCGTTATGCATGAAAATGAAGTTCATGATGTTGTCAGTTTTAGTTCCTGGTCCACATGAGCCGGGAAATAACATCGACGTTTATTTACAACCGTTGATTGATGATCTGAAAAAACTTTGGGAAGAAGGTGAACCAAACGTTTATGACGCCTATAGTAAATCATATTTCACTCTAAAAGCAATTTTATTGTGGACTATAAATGATTTTCCAGCATATGGAAACTTGTCAGGCTGCGTGAATAAGGGTTATAAGAGTTGTCCAATTTGTGGTGACGATACTGTGGCTAAATATTTAAGTCACAGTAGGAAGATGTGCTTCCAAGGTCATCGCCGTTATTTGCCTAGGCAGCACCCTTATAGGAGGCAGAAGGCGGCCTTTAACGGACAACAAGAGTTGGGGAACGCATGTCAACCCCTTTCCGGAGAAGAAGTGTTAGCGCGTCAGGAACGAATTGATTTTTGTTTTGGAAAAGAGGTAAAGAAGTCGAAGAAGGTGGAATGTCCATGGAAGAAAAAATCTATTTTCTTTGAGTTAAAATATTGGAAATATCATCATGTTCGCCACTGTCTCGATGTTATGCACATCGAGAAAAATGTGTGTGATAATCTACTTGGGACGTTATTAAATATGCGAAAGTCAAAAGATAGTGAGGCGGCACGTCGTGATATGATTGATATGGGTGCTAGACATGATTTAGCTCCTCAAGTAGGAGAAAAGAAGACCTATCTGCCTCCTTCCCCTTTTACTTTGTCGAAGGTTAAAAAAAGAAAGTGTTGAACACATTCTTGTCTATGAAACTTCCTTCTGGACATGGATCAAACATAAAAAATTGTGTATCCATGTCTGATTTGAAGATATACGGGCTTAAGTCCCATGACTGCCATATCCTTCTCCAACAACTCCTCCCTGTTGCCATTCGATCCGTTCTCCCAAAAAATGTTAGGGTCACAATCATACGACTGTGCTTCTTTTATAATGCTTTATGCAGCAAAGTTGTCGATGTCTCGAAACTCGATAAATTGCAGTCAGATGTAATAATAACCTTATGCGATCTAGAAAAAATATTTTCTTCATCATTTTTTGATGTAATGTTACATCTTATTGTCCACTTGGTCCTAGAAGTGCGTTTATGTGGACCGGTATTTTATAGATGGATGTATGCCTTCGAATGATTAAATAAAGTGCTAAAGAGCTACGTACGAAACTGATATTATCCTGAAGGTTGTATGGCAGAAAGCTACCTTAAAGAAGAATCAGTAGAATTCTGCACAGAATTTATGAGCCAGACTTGTACAACTGCCGGCATTCCAGTTGAGCAAGGCAAGCAATCTGGTCCATTATCTGTCGCGATAATAAAGGTCGTGGAAGAAAAAGAGCGAGATGAGGCTCATTTGCATGTCCTTCAAAACAATGATGGAGTGTATTCCTATATCGTGTACGTTTATTTTATTAACTTGTCCTATTTGTTTGAAGATGTAATTTTTATGGGTTATTTCTAATATTTATGCATATTCTCAGAATGCACAAGGAGTATTTGGATGAAATTTACCGAGGGAAGAAAAAAAGTGTTCATTGGCTCATGGGAGAGCACAATCGGCTATTTGCCGATTGGTTTGAAAAAAAAGTAGGTTTTGTGTATTGTCTACTTAAATAGTTGTTAGTTGTAGTTTGCAACTGATGGATTTTTTTATTATATAAAATTATGTATAGGTAAGTAGTGAAATGAAGGGAAATCCCGATGCTGTTTCAGAGACGATACGATGGCTCGCTGGAAAACCATCATTTTCTGTTTTAACTTATCAAGGTTTTTCAGTCAATGGAGTCCGATACTTTACAAAAGACCGAGATGATGCGCGAGTTGTTCAAAATAGTGGAGTTTCTGTGGTTGCTAAGGCAGTCCAGGTGTCCAGTGCGAAAGATTTAAACCCCATTGAGAGTGATATGACCTTTTATGGCATAATCTTGGAAGTATGGGAGTTGGATTACCATGAGTTCAAAGCTCCACTCTTCCTGTGTAAATGGGCAGAGAATGATAAAGGCATAAAGATCGACGATCTTGGCTTCACACTTGTGGATTTCAATCGACAAGGCCATAAGAAGGATAAATATGTCTCTGTTGACCAAGTCAACCAGGTGTTTTACATTAAAGATCTGGTTGATCCTACTTGGTCGATCGTGTTAACTTCCACAACTAGAGACTATCAAGAGTTGTATAACGACGATGATTTGGGTGACATGATCATGGAACATCCTCCCTTCTGCTCTAACATCCCTGCTTCTGATGTGACTAATGAAGACGTTGCACATAGTATTAGGCCTAATGTTGAGGGAATTTGGGTTAAAAAATGATCCTCTTAATTTAGCTCTCTGTACTTTTTGCTTGTTATAATTTAATCAGCATATTTAATTTTCCTTTGTAATTTTTTTGAGTAAATGAATTATAGTGACTAATGCATTTTTCTTTTGTAATTTTTCTTTTATAATTTTTTTGTATTTTGTTTTTGTATTTGTTTTGAAATTTTCCAGTTGTAATTTTGAATGCATTTTTATTCATGCATATGTAATTTTGAATGTATTTTAATTCATGTAGAGTTTCATTTATTCAGTGACTAATTATTTCTTGTTTTATTATTCAGAGTGAAGGACAAAAATGGCAAAGAAAAAGAGAACCAACAAAAGCAAATCTAAAAAAGTTAAAGAGGTCGAAGAATATTGTGATCAGGAGGTTGAAGAGCACTGTGATCAGGATGGACAAGCACCAAGTGAACCTCAAACTGAAAAGCAACAGTCTGAACAAGAAACAATAACTAATTCTAATTCTGCGAAAAGAAGGTTGGGAGCTGCACGAGGTGTTACCTCTCTTAAAAAAGTATTGGTAAGGAAGGCCCAGGGAAAGAGATTTAAAATCAGATACAATGAGTTTGGAGTTCTTGTCGGAGATACTAGGTGTACTATACAGTCCTACATAGGGCACCTGGCAAGAACTATGATTCCTATCGACATTGATAGCTGGCCAAATGTGGATCGGGAATTGAAAGATAAATTATGGCTTGATATTAAGGTATTAAATTATAGTTGACACACACAACTTATTTTTAGTACTACTATTTAAGCCTTATGAACTTGTGTATTTTATTGTCCATAGGGTACATTTAAAGTTGCTCCGGAAAGTGAGGCTATGGTGCTTAAGTCTGCAGGAGAGAAGTGGAGACAGTTTAAAACTGATTTAACAACTAAACACATGATGCCATATGCTGAAAAAAAGAAGAAACTGAAGAGGCCTCCAAAAAATTATCGGTTTGTGGGTCAAGAAGCTTGGACGAGATTTATCGCGCAGAGGACAGGTGATAAGTGGCTGGTATGGATGCATTTTCTTTGCCAGTGTACCTTTTTTGGATTTAGAATATTTACTTGGATATAATTATTCGTTGTATGATGCAGAAACTACGCACCCTGCAGAGCGAAAGAGTGCGTAATCGAAAATATCATCATCGTTTGTCAAGGAAGGGTTACATTGGTTTACAAGAGGATGAAGTAAGAACCTAGCTATAATTTTTTCTCATCTTCAACAAATAAAGCACCTTTTAATTTTTTCTCATCTTAAACAGATAAAGAAAGGCAAACTAAAGCCCGAGGAGAAACCAGATCAGGCAATATTTTGGAAAAAGGCTCGAAAGTCAAAGCTAGATGCTGAGGAACTTGATGAAGATAAAGAAGCAGTATTTTCCAGAATTATAAGTAAAAATTATGAAAAAAACTGCATTTAATCGAGAAAAACAGATTATAATGAGAAATCTGTTTATTCCTTCATTATTCATAATATGTCCCTAAGATCTGATGTGTATTCATATCTGCATTAGGATGAATTACTCGAAAAGAAGGAGAAGGGTGAATTCGTACCATCTGGAACTGATGATGTGTTGACTATGGCACTCGGAACTCCTGAGCATTCAGGCAGGGTTCGAGGAGTTGGAGGTTTTGTCACCCCAAAAATGTTCTTTAATCCGCCGAAAGAGAGAAAACCTGCAATTACCAAGGCGGAGTTGTTGGCCCGTGATAGAGTGCTACAGGAGGAGTTGGTAAGAACAAGGCGGGAAATGGTTGAGCTCAAGTCATTGTTTACAGGATCTAATCAGCAGTCTCCGAATTTTTTGGAGAGAGCAAGTTGCCAACCAGTTGAAGGAGAACCAAAAGCAAAAGAAATATTGGTGAATGATGATTGTCTTGCTTATGATCAACCCCCAAAAATGTTCTTTAATTATATAATTTACTCCTTACAATTATAGGGTCCACAAATTTGTGAGCTTTCGGTGGATAGCATCAAAAATAAGGTTGCTTTTGGTACTATTTTCGAAGATGATGACATGAATGTTTCGGTTCATGGAGTGCCCTGAAGCCTGGACATGCTCGTGTGTCAGTTGATGGACATATCCAACCAGATGCTTTAGTTCCTGTGCCTATACCTGGTGAAATTGAACATGTTCGTGATGCCGTTGGTTCACACTTGGCATGGCCTCGAAATTTAATCAGCCTACGGACAATTGTGGTATTTACATGTGCTTGTTGGTTGCTAAAGTTGTATAAAAGTTGAAAAATAGGGGTTAATTAGGTGAATAAATGTCTACTTATATTCTTTCATTTTTTTGTAGAAAAAGAAAAGAGATGTATCGCAGTCAAAGAACAAGGGTGAGGTGCATAAAATTCAACAAGAGTTCACTCACGTCAAGGTCAGCAAGAAAGTGCCACGCCAATACAAGGTATTGTACAAACATGTTATGACATTTATGAAAGCCAGCGGGGAATCGATCCCTATTCCATGTGATTCCGATGTGTTTGGAGTTGAGAAGACAATATATATATTGCATGAGAATTTAAAAGCATTATTAGAGTTTGACATGATTGGACAAGCTGCGATATCTGCGTATATGGCGTAAGTAATTTATTTTCGTGGTTATAGGTTCTGTTTGAATTATCACACAACAGGTCTGCTAGTAATTTTAATTTCTCCCACATATGTATAGGCACTTGCATAGTACAATTAAGAGGGTTCGCAAGAATGATGATGTGGTCCTGTATGGATTTTTTGATCCTGACGCCAACTTTAATTTGAATGCTGATTTTCAACGAAATGTTGGTAGTCGGTTGAAAGAGGGTAATCAAAATCACATATTCTTCCTGCCATATAATCATCAGTAAGTATTTTTAAATGCATATTGTAATCTATTAATTTAATTTTCTTTTAGGTTTTTAGGCTATTTTTTAAAATATCTGACTTGTGTAAATTTATAATAATACAGTTGTCACTGGATTCTGGTCGTAATATGGGATGGCGACATTTACATTCTCAATCCTTTGCCTCATCCAACTCATTTTGATGATTTAGAAAAAGCTTTATCAGAGTAACATTATTCCTTTTATTTTTTAGGTTGTTTTCATTTATTTCTTGTATTCGAAATATGACTCTTGACACCGTGTCATTATAATATGCAGGACAATAAAACAAGTTAATTCTCAAACAGGAAGGGGTAACAAAGCTCCTAAAATCAAGAATCTTGTAGTAAGTAATTTATATTATAATTTTTATAGTACGACAGTAATCTTGATTTAATCAGTTTGTAAAGCCAGTTTTTTTTTATCTTAACAGGGATCCCCGAAACAGCCTGGTGGAGTTGAATGTGGTTATGTGGTCATGAGGTACATGAAGGAAATTATTGAGTACAGGGAAATTTCTTTTACTTCTAAGGTCCGTACATTCATTTTTGTATGACTGAATGTGGCATTTTAGATGCATTTTTTTATGATTTCCCTTTTTAGTTTACTCAATTTTTAGTGGGCGACCAAGACTCGCAAGTCTTACACTCTAGAGGAGCTAGACCAGGTTCGTTGTGATGTTATCGACTTCATTCAAGACAAAATGTAGATTGTAAATTTCCTTGCCTCGCTGCTGTAAATTCTGGTTTCATAATGTACTTGATGATCGAATTCGTAAGATGCATGTTTGACAATGTGTTAGAACTATTTTCGCTATATATTTGTTGTTGGTTGGTTAATGTAGATGTTCTGAATTTTCTAGTAGATGTTTTAGGTTGTTGATTGGATAAAAACTGTTGTTGGTTGAATCTGGGTTAATTGTTGGTTGATGGGGTGAAAATTGTTGGTTGGTTGGATGGAAAATTGTTGGTTGATTGGATTTTACCATATGGAGTTTTCTGGTTCATGCAAAAACAGAGATGCTCAGTTTAATTATAATAGAAACAGACATCACATTGTTATTAGAAGCGATGTTAAAAAACCATAAATAACATCAGTGTACACACAAAAAAGCAATGTCTTAAATTCACAAAGACACCAGAAAAATAAAATATTCGATGTTAATAAAGGAATATTAACACATGAAAATAGGGTAATAACATCGATTTAAAATTAAACACCCGATGTCTATTTATCATACTAACATCGGTTTTTTAGAAAACAACCGATGTCTATTATCAACATTGACATCGGGTACTTAGAAAATGATCGATGTCTATTATCAACATTGACATCGGGTACTTAGAAAATGATCGATGTCTAATAAGATATAGACATCGGTTTTTTATTTTTAACCGATGTTATTTTATAAATATTGATTGTGTGTTATAGTTTTAAACAGGCCTAATCGTCCTAATATTACATTTCTAAACTTGACATTAAACAATTATATAACATCAATGTGAATTAGACATCAGAAATTTTTCAGAAATGATGTGTAATATTACATAGACATCGGTTTTTAACCGATGTCTATGAGAAAATATATTTAACATCAGTCGCGAAGACATCATACATTTTTTACATAGACATCGGTTAAAAACCGATGTCTAAGGTCTTTTTTCTAGTAGTGTATGCAAAAAAAATAAAAAAAAAAGGGGGAAAAGTCCCGCTCTACCTAAAATAACCCACACAAATTAAAATAAAAAACTTAGAAAAGAAAAAACACAAACACAAGTTCATCTTACTCTCCACACAAACACTCTCTCACTGCTGCTCATCCGCTCATCTCGCCGTCGCACATCTCCCCGCCGCGCATCTCACTGAAGCTTCTCATTTAAAACTCTATTTCATCATTTCAGCTATGTTTCAAAGCTCCACTTAGGTGTAATTACAGGTACAAACTTGATTTAATTTGTTAATCTAGGGTTTATAATCCTTAATTTTGGGGCATTTTTTTATTATTTGTTTACAAATTCTAATTTTAATTTGTTAATTATGGGGATTTCAAATCCTAATTTTGGGGGGTTAATATTTGTGCCCTATTTATATCGGTTCCGATTGTTAGATTTCTCTACGAGCTTTACTGGTCTATGGTATGCGATTGTTTCGATGTTTCGAGTGCTTTTTTTTGTTGAATTTGTTGAATTTATGGTGTGATTTCATGTTTTGTGTTTGTGTAGGTTCGCGGTGACTTGTCGTTTCAGAGGTGCAAATCGTGATTGATTCGGTTGAGTTTTCCGATAGGGAGGATGATGAAGGCGTTGCTTCAGATTTTGCGGATATTGTTACTCAAATGGCTCAGGACGTGAGTCATTTTTGTCGAGTTCATGTATTATTATGTATTTATGTTGTGATAAGAGTTTAGTGTTGGTTTGCGCTTTTTGTTTGTCTCGAGAAATGTTGTAGTTATTGAAATTGAACTAAGTTGAGCTAAGTTTAGTGAAGCGGAACTTGAGTTTGAGGGCGTGGTAGTGTGGGAATATAATATGGATTTATGTAGTTGATTTTCTATAATACTGTAGGTGATTTATTTGGATGGTGTTAAATAGTTAGAAACCGGATAATGAATTTTTGTCTGGATTGTACATGTAGAATATGGTGGTGAGTTGCACATGCCGAAATAAATGGATAAACCAACAATTTGTATCACGAGTAACTACAAGCGCTTACCTAAATAGTACATTTTCTTCTAAATGCTAGGGGTCATAAGTGTCGATGTTTTTTGTTGTTGTTGTAGCATTGTGTAATATTCTTCGTTTGTGTAGAGTATTTTTAGTAGGGTATGATGAAATCCAAACATTTTGCCCCATATAAAAATGAAAGTAGGCATGTCCTAATTCGTAAAAGTTATATGTTGTTATTGCTTATAAACTAGTTTGATACACTTGTGAGATAAAAATAAACACATTCCTACTCTAACAGGTTTGGAATTTACTGGTTCAAGTTTGTTTTCATTCAAACTCTTTGGTTCCCTTGAAGCACGTAAGGAATCCAGGCTCCAATTATATTTAGTTGTAAAAAGTTTTTACATAATTGTTGTAAATAGATTTAGGCGATGTTGAGGTGTTAGGGTGTTGTAGAGCCAAAGATATAAAACCATCTACCTGGTAAATGAGGTGGAGCCAAAAATTGTACTACCTGTATTTGATTTGCTAAAGCACTTGAGCTTATTGGTTAGAAGTTCAAATAATTTATAAAATATTGGGTAAATAATGATATCATGCTTATGACCTTGTTCATTTTTGTGTATGAAGCACCTTCTTAATTATTTTATCCGCAAGCAGTTTGCTAATTGTGTGAAACTATGCTTGGAGTCGTTTGCTTATTTATGATCACAAGTTCACCTTGCAAGGAGTCGTTCAATATTATTAAAGTACTACTGATGAATTAGATATATGGTGTGCAAATTGACTTATCTCGGAAGCGGGAACATATTAAGGTTCACTTCAAAATGTATGAGGGTAAACCAGAAAACACCATTTCAGTTGTGGCTGAGATTATGATGATAAATCACATATTCGTTCATGGTTAGAAGCATCAATGCCTAGGGAATAAACTGAATTGAATCGAACAAAGTGGGTACACATCACATTTATATTTGTCATAAAATATTTCAAGTTATTTATAGGAGAGAGATTGTTGTATTTATTTAGTTTACCTGGAGTCTACCCGTGTTATATTCCCCACCGCGTCATTCCATACACAGACATATTTGATAGCTTGTCTGTTGATAATATCTTTCTTATGGGCTACAATTTATGTGTTCAATACCGTGCTTTGGAAATTCTTGTATTAGCAAATTCTCGGTGGTCTGCCCAATTTCTTCTTTTACTGTATTTTTCCATATATTTGTATATTTTATTCTTTTTCTGCATCAGTCACAATAATTCGTTTCTATCCTTTTAGGTCGAGAAAGTGACATAATTTGGTATTATTTTTCTTCTTTTTGCTCTAGGGCTGCAGTTCTCCACATCAAAGGTTAGTTGATATTTGTTTATTGTTTTGCCCTGTACAAGCTGAGCTACATTGAATTAGTGCCAACACTGGTTCCTAATTTTATCTCCTTCTAATGATAGCTAAAAGTTGTTCGAGCAGTCGTGGTTATGGGAGGCCTGCTTCAGATATTCAGGTTTTTATATAAAATTTCTAATCGCACTGGTGTCATCTTATTAATAATTATTTCCCAACTAGTTTTTTATACATCAGTGATCTTTTTGTTATATACGTTTGAACTGTTAGTCTTCTGTTCCTTGGGTTTTTATATACATCTGCAGCAGAATGATTTGATTTAATATCTTGCTTATAGTTTATTAATATATTAGCAAATATCAATCCTGTCAGACTTGTTCTGTGCTGCTGCAGAGAGCATATATGCCAACAGTAAGAAAGACCAAACTATCGCAATCTCATCAACTAAAACTAGTACTACAGAAAGTAATACATCCACTTCCAAACTTGAAGAGGAACTTAAAATTACTTCTCGGCTTCAAAAATTTGAATTTAATGATCTTAAGATGGCCACTAAAAATTGTAGGCCTGATAGTTTTCTTGGTGAATGGGAATTTGGTTGTGTATTTAAGGGGTGGATCGAAGAGAATGGGATAGCACATGTGAAATCTGGAACTGGTGGTGCAAGTGGAGCAAGGAAAGCACGGCCTTGATACTTCTGCATCTCTTAGTTATATCGTAATATTTTGTTATTTTTGTGATCAACTTATAACTATTATACTTATCATGTTTTGTTAGATTTTGACCGAAACAAGTAATCTTATCCATGTATCTATGTTTTGTCATAATAGTTGAAATTGTATGACTTTAAAGTTGATGCTGGTGATACATGGAATGATTTAGCTACATGATTTGCTCATACGAATATACCTAAGGTATTTATTGTCCAATGTGAAATTGCTTATCTTAGTCAGAGATCAATGTTTGTTTCCATTCCACTAAATTTATGGCTCTTAATGATAAACCCGAGTAAATTTCTGAGTTGCCTTACTATAGCTGCAATAATTATATATGTGAAGTCAATAACAAATTGAACTTGTACATAAGAAAAAGTCTTCCCTCTCAATTTCTTATGGGATTAAACGATTCTTTACAGTCACTCGAGGTTATCTTCTCATGATAATACCTCATTCATCCTAAAGGGAAACATATGAAATGAAGAATATCAAAGAGAAAACGTGTCTTCTAATGTGCTTGTTAGGTCATCTGCTATGTCATTTAAGACAATGAATATGGTAACAGACACTCCAATCTATGAAGAAGAAGAATAGTGTCGGTGACACTTCATCCACTCCCTTCTGTGACTTTTGTCAAATGACAGGACACCTTAGTGATAAATATTTCTGCATTTATAGCTACCTTGAATGGCCCAAAATATTTGGTAAACCCAAACCTAAACCTATAAATCAACTAAATAAAGGTAAATCTCAAGCTAATAGTGTTAGTCTTGATAACAACTCTTAGTCTTTCTCCAAGACTTCAGATCTTCAAGTGAAACATCAGTCAACTCTTTCTCCGATGGCCAATTCAAGGAACTTATGTAGATGATTCAGGCTATGAATATAGAGATACTTATTGCTCCTAATTCTGGATGGTAATCTTCAAAAAATATTCTTCATGGAGTAGGTATATTTTATCAATTTGCTGGTTATAGTAATGCTCATCTCCAAACTATTCATTGTTAAAAAAGGATGAGGCTTGGGGTTCAGAAAGTTAAAAAATCTTAACTTGGCTATGCTCGTCAAACAAGGGAGGAGGCTAGTGAATAATGATAATGCAGGCATAGTATTTTTCTGATGGAGATTTTTTGACAGCACATCTTGGGGCCAACCCTTGTTACATGTGGTATAGTATTCTGGTAACTCAATATTTGGTTAAAAGAAGATGTGGGAGAAGGATTGGAGATGATAACGGAACAAATATTTGGAAAATACCATGGTTTTCATGCCCATAAAATGGTATTTTTCACTAGAATTAAAAGATAGTAAAGTTAGTGGTCTAAATAATGTTGCTCAAAACAGGTGGGATAATGATATCATAAATGATCTTGGTAATGAAAGAGACGGGCAGCTGATTAAACGAATTCCTATTCAAAGAAGAAATAGGGCAGATTCGTGCTTCTGGAACTACGCCCAAAACGCTCAAATGCAATACTTTATTAATATGGCCAAAAAAGCATTACAACCTGTTTTTGACTTTTGCAACAGAAAATGGACATTACATTAGCGGCGAACGCTGGATTTGACTCCTAATGCAATGCTTTTTGTCATCAACTACAACGATACAAATCATTGCATCAGGAGCATACTCCAATAAAATAAGTCAATTATGTGACTTGGAATGTCACGTGATCTGCCACGTAAAATTTTAACACGTCATAACATGACATGTCATCAATTACCACCTCGGCATATTGATCCACATGTGCCACGTCAACATGGTGGGACACAGTTTTTAGATGAATGACGTATATTAAATTAAGTTTAGTTCATATACTGATATTATGTCCAATTTATCAAAAAATAATACGAGTTTAAACTTTTAGGTACAAGTGATTGTATAGTTACAAATATATAGTAATTTTTTCTATATTTCAAAACACTCCACGTAATTAAATTATTTTTTTGAAATATCTTTATTTCTAATATTAAAAAAAATTGAATCTTTAAATAATGAAAATGTCATAACACACAAAGAGTTTGAGAAAATAATTCACTTTAATGACAATGGTTGATTTTAATCACAAGAAAATACAACACATTGGTTAAAAAATAAAACTCCCCTCGATATCTATTAGATTATATTTAAATCCCTCTAATAACAATAAATTAAGCTAATACTCATTTCCCTAATTTGAGGCAAATGCCAAGTTATCTACATATATTGCTTACTAAATCTAATCTAGGGAACAACATCGCCCTAAATAAAAATTCTCATTATTATTATGTGATTAATCACATCCTTATTTAAGTTTTTTAATTTCTAGCACCATATAAATAACTAGAATTTTTTATTATGTCTATTCTAATATATATAAATTTTTACCAAGAATTTGACTCTAGAATGTTGAAACAGCTAGGGGACATCATTTTTTAAAGGTTTTACACATGCAAGTATTTTCGGTTAAAAATAAACATTTATATTTTTGATAAAAGATTATAATTATATGATTGTTTTGACAGAGGATATAATAAATTTGGAGTTGATTTTTTTTCATTTTAGTAGCTTATAAATTTGAAATACAAGTAACTCTTGGTACTTTTTGTATATGTAATTTTTTTGTAAAATTTTAAGTTTAAGAAATTAGTAAATAATAAATAATTAATTCAAAAATCTAGCTTATGTGATGACCTGGTTACTTGGATTTCAACGAGCAGTCAATGAAATTTAAGTGAAGTGAAAATATTAAAGTGAGAGGCAGTGAAATTTAGCTAAAATGTTGAGCCCAAAGGTAGCCGCCTTACCCATATTTTGAAATTTAGGTGAAAATAATGAGCGGCAAAGATAGGCGCTAGAGACAAAGAAATATATTATTCCTTTTTGAGAAATTTAGCATCTCCCAAATCAAGTATAAAATCATTCCCCTTGTCTCACTTCAACCAAGAAGACCTTGAACTAGGGTGTAGAGCAAAAGGGTTCATAAGATATGAAATGATTTCATAAGATTCTTTTTTTTATTTCATGAATCATTAATACTATATAGATCATTAGTATTTCCATGGTTTTTGTTGACAATTCTCAATCTTTACATATATATGGTGTGTGAATTGTGATTTCCTTAATTATTTTTTTGTTGTTAATTTCTTAAGTACTGGAATATCTATATTTTCAAGATGAATTAGTTTAAGATGAATTAGTTTAGGGTGAGCACAATTTTACAATTTATAATCAACTAGTGAAATAGATTCACCCACTTTTATTAGCAAAAATAAATATCATTTAATTTCATAATGTTAAAAAGTTGGGTTATATAATATGTATATGGGAACAAATATAAAGCATGACTGGTCAAATATTTTTATCACCTTGATATTGAAGAAATGTTGTGCAAATTTTTTGAAAGTTTAGAAACAAAAAATTTTATACCAAGTTGGTAAAAGGATATTTTTATAATTGAAGAAGTATTAGAAACTCATTTTGACTATTATTTTTTTCATGCTAAGTTCATGACTGTGGAAGAACTTAAGATGTTGAGAATTATATGTGCCATTTTGGTAGCAAGCTAGGGTGCGTTATATACAAAATTTACAAATAAAAAGTAAAAATTAGGATGTAATAATTTGTGTCAACTAAAATGACAAAATAATATAATTGTATGAATAAATTATCTCTACCTACTTTTGAGCACAAGCTTTTTATTTACAACATATACATTAAAAAATTACTTTCACCGCTATAAAAATATAGTCATCTCCCCTCCATACCATATGTATACATTTTTATTTTGTAACACAACATCAGCCAATGATTTTTTAACACCCCACTGGACAAGAGTTGATAATTTGTTATGTAAATTACCAAGATTTATTTTAGTAGGCAGGGGAATAGATTCTCATTTCTCAGGGTTTGCCTTCTATTTTATTACATTCTCATTTATCAGGGTTTGCCTTCTATTTTAGTATACTTAAGGAGGTAGACTTTGACAAGATTTTCAAAATAAAATAAATTTTGATATGAATTATCACTTACAATATTTATACAACTACACAATGGGAACATATTCTCATTTCTTATGGTTTGTCTTCTATTTTAGTAGATTCTCATTTCTTAAGGTTTGTTTTGTATTTAAGTATATTTACTCGGTAGACTTTGACAAGATTTTCAAAATAAAACAATTTCGAAATGAATTATCACTTACAATATTTGAGTCTGCTTTTCAAACGTGCTTGGTCAAATTGTTCACACATATAAAGGCTTGAATACAACTACACAAAATCAACCTCAACCTCACATAAATTCTACCAAGTCATGTCCCAATAAATTCTAACATATAAGAGTAGCAAATTAATACTTTGTATTTGCTATATTTTTTTGAATTGGACCATATTTGTTGGCTCCAATTTTATCCCCAAAAAGTGGATGGAATTTTTCTGCTAATAAATTTATTTGGCACTCCTAAATTTAAATAATTTCACTCGATTTTAAACTAATATTTTTTCGAGAAATGGACCAAAATGTCAATTTGGGATATAAAATGGCAAAAATGTCACTTCTAAAAATTATGGCCCAAAATCGTTTAATGTTTCAAAAATAACCCAACACTCTACACGATGTAGCATTTTGTTTCATTTCATTATTTTTTGAAGGCTATCATGTTACTTCACGTCATTTGCTTTCACTAGCGCCGGTTATGAGAACAGTCAGAGCAGATTCTATATAAGAGTACCTTCTGTCCCATTTGGCTCAATATCAATAGCCGGAGATTAAATAGCGAGGGTTACGTTCTCTCGTTTAGGTCGACCGCTCTACGACGGCGAAGCTTTTTTCGAGAGAGGGACTTGACTGACAAAGGTTTCCGAATTCTAATTATTAATGCCGTTGTTATACTCCCGCCGCATTGATATTCTTTGAAGCCTTTCCGAGCGAGCCTCTGGGATCTCCCTTAACTAGTCAAATGGGAATCAGACATCTCCCCAAAAGCTCATCTGACCCCAAGGTGGTCTAGCGACTAGCTGGGTGGCTTGGTAAGCTGATAAAGCCCCAACTTCCTGTTGGACGGCTTCGACGAATATCTTTCTAGTTGCTCTGGAACAATTAGGAGATTCTCTAGAAGAAATACGGGGTTCTGCTTCTGGCGGCAACATGCTATTGGGTGGTGATTCCGCTTATGGGGTCAAATCAATACGTTCTAAGAAGAAATATTTGAATATCAATCTCATCGATCTCATAAGTATCATACCAAATCCCATCAATCGAATCACTTTTTCGAGAAATACGAGACATCTAAGTCATACAAGTAAAGAGATCTATTCATTGATAAGAAAAAGAAAAAATGTGAACGGGTATTGGATTGATGATAAAATAGAATCCTGGGTCGCAAACAGTGATTCGATTGATGATGAAGAAAGAGAATTCTTGGTTCAGTTCTCCACCTTAACGACAGAAAAAAGGATTGATCAAATTCTATTGAGTCTGACTCATAGTGATCATTTATCAAAGAATGACTCTGGCTATCAAATGATTGAACAACCGGGAGCAATTTACTTACGATACTTAGTTGACATTCATAAAAAGTATCTAATGAATTATGAGTTCAATACATCATGTTTAGCAGAAAGACGGATATTCCTTGCTCATTATCAGACAATCACTTATTCACAAACCTCGTGTGGGGCTAATAGTTTTCATTTCCCATCTCATGGAAAACCCTTTTCGCTCCGCTTAGCCTTATCCCCCTCTAGGGGTATTTTAGTGATAGGTTCTATAGGAACTGGACGATCCTATTTGGTCAAATACCTAGCGACAAACTCCCATGTTCCTTTCATTACGGTATTTCTGAACAAGTTCCTGGATAATCTTAGTGAGGATATTGATGCTAGTGAGGATATTGATGCTAGTGAGGATATTGATGCTAGTGAGGATATTGATGCTAGTGACGATATCGATCGTGACCTTCATACGGAGCTGGAACTGCTAACTATGGATATGATGTCGGAAAAAGACCGATTTTATATCACCCTTCAATTCGAATTAGCAAAAACAATGTCTCCTTGCATAATATGGATTCCAAACATTCATTTTTTATATTTAAGAGTATACCATAATTTAACAATTTTTAACAGGGTTCACCAAACCGTTTTTGGGACCATTTTTTACCTCAAAATGATAATTAGGGCCACCACCTTATTATTTGTAGATGGATAATGCATAGTAAATCAAGTTTCGTTTATATACTGATTTTTTGTCAAATTCATAAAAAAATAAAGTGTGTTAAATATATGATAATTATTTTTGTATTTTTAGTAATTAAAACAATCCATATAATTAATTAATTTTTTGAATATCTTTATTTCTAACATGAAATTGTTTTGAAACTATAAACGATGGAAATTTCATGACACACAAAGAGTTTGAGAAAATAATTCACATTAAAGAGAATGGTTAAATTTCATCACGTAGTTATAAAAATAAAACCCCCTTCCATACCTATTAGATTCTATTTAAATCCCAAGTTCATCCCTAATGGGGCAAACAATAATTCATTTACATCATTTAATTCCATAAGAATAAGTTTCCTTAGTAGAGGTTTCGTTTGGGAGTGTTGGTTAAAACTGCTGTGCTGTGAAAAAAAGTGCTCGTGAAAAAAGTGCTGTGAAAAAAATTAGATGATTGTTTGGTAATTCTTTTAATTTATGCATATTTTGAGATATAATATATAAAAATAATATTTTTGAGAAGGTATGATGGTGAAAATGAAACAGCTTTTGTTAAAAGTATGCGGGACATGTTTTCCCTAACAACAGCTTTTTAACCAAAAGCACTTTTCGATACATGGGCTTTTAGAAGTTATCAAACACCTTTGTCATAACTTTTGAGCAAAAAGTGTTGCACATGTCTGCAACAATAATACCAAAATAAGCCTAAATTTAAGGAACCACATTAAGGTAACTATATTGCTTACTAAATGTAGGGAACAACAACAATAGAGTAAGCAATATTCATTATTATTAATATGTGACTAATCACATTGTTATTTAAATTTTTTATTTGTGGCACTATAATTGTCTATTCTCCTCTAGATTGATTTTCACCAAGAATTGTGTCTACAATATTGAAATAACTACTACATGAGACAAGATTTTTTAAAGGTTTTACACATGTGAGTATTTTGGGCTATAAACAAAAAATTTTAATTTTGATAAAATATTACAGTTATGTAATGTTTTGACATAAAATATAATAATTTTTGAGTTAAAAATTTATTCTTTTAGTAACTTATAAATTTGAAATATAAGTGACTCATGGTATTTCTTGTATTTGTAGTTTTTTTGTAAAATTTCAAGTTTAACGAATTAATAAATAATCACCAGTTATTTCAAAAATCTAGCTAGTGAGTATGGTTTCCGTCAATGAAATTTAGGTCAAGTGAAATATTAATACGACAGGCTATGAAATTTAGGTGAAACAAAATATGAAAGTGAGAGGCAATATAATTTAGGTGAAAATACTAAGCACCAATTATAGGTGCCTTTCATATATAAAACATTCTCTTCGTCTCAGTTCAGCAAAAGGGTTTCAAGTTGAGGGATTGTGTTAATTTTCAAGGCTGAGGTTAAAAAAATTGTTTAGATTTAAAGTTGATGCTTTTATAGGGGCTTACAATTTAAAATTCCAACTGAGTGCACAAAAAACATGATTCTAATGATGAATGATTAACCATATACTTATATCCCACCACATCCCCGCAATCTTACTTGTGAACATATTTTCATGTTCGGGGGACCTCATCTCCGCCCAAAGTCTCTTACTTATAGGATCCTCATCCCATTGTCTTTGTGACCTTCTAAGGTCCTTCCCAATTTGGGGCTAACTTTCCTTTCTCACCAACTTCTAACACCTCAATCTTCCTTAACACCAAGTCTTCTTGCTGGAAAATCCTTTCTCTTACCCTCTTTTTATGGTAAAGGGAGGCTCTGTGCGGATGATTTGCATTACGGGTGTTGGCTTCATCGCTGACCTTGTCAAAAAGGTCGAAAGCAAACCTCATTCCTTCTTCATTAATTTCCGCTTCATAAGCTTTAACCTTTGATAATCCGTGGGTGATCTCAAGGGGCACCACTCTGTCGGCTCTGTAGACCAACATGAATGGGGTAGCTTTACTTGTATTTTTGTAGGTAGTATGATATCCCCAGAGTATAGCTAAAAATTCGTCCACCCAAGTGTTTCTTGGGCTTTCGGCCCTCTTTTTTAGTCCATCAAGGATGATCCGATTAGCGACCTCAGCTTGTCCATTTGCTTGGGGATGGGCAATTAAGGTCAATGGAAGTTCTATGATGTTATCATTACAGTACTCCTTAAACTTTTCATTGTCGAATTATCGCCCATTATTCGTAACGAGGATGTGTGGGATTCCAAATCAACATATAACATTCTCCTAGTAGAATTGAGAAATTTTCTTGGTGGTTATCTTGGCCAGTGCTTTGGCCTCAATCTACTTAGTGAAGTAGTCAATGACGACCATGATGAGCTTACTTTTTCCCGATGCTACAGGAAAGGGACCTAGTATGTCCATTCCCCACATTGTGAAGGGGATGGGGGAGCTAATGGATGTAAGCCTCTCTGGGTGTTGTAAAACTACAGAAACGTGCCTCTGGAATGTATTACACTTTTTCACATAAGCCTTTACACTGGCTAATATTGATGGCTAGTAAAACCCCAGCCGGGTTATCTTATTAGTGAAGGCCCTGCCCCAAAAGTAATGTCCACAAATCCCTTCGTGGACATCCTTCAGTGCCTCCTCTAGCTAATGAGGTCTTAAGCACTTCAAATATGAGATTGCGAAATACCTCTTGCATAAAAGACCTTTAATTAAAGAGTACCTCAATGCTCTTACTGATAACTTGTGTGCCTCTTGGGCATCATCCGGGAGCCAACCTGTCTTTAGGTGGCTCTCCATGGAGTCAATCCATCAACTAGTCAAACTAATTGGTGCTATCAGGTTTATAGCATGAATTATCGGGATCCTCAGGACTTGGAAGTAGATACTTCTTGGATAGTTTTCGATTTCAGATGAGGTGAACTTGGAAAGGGTGTCGGACGTAGTGTTCTTCTCTCTCGGTACATGTTCTGCATACCATTTATCAAATTGAGTCAATATTCCTTTCACGACCCTTAGGTACTTGGCCATGGCATCATCTCACTACCACATAAATGGCCTTCAGCAACAACCAAAAATGATGTTGCCACAAAAAATGTTGCCTTATGTGGCATGAAATTGAAAAAAATGATATATAGCAACATCATAACCAAATGTTACTTTAAATGTTGCCTTAAATTTGGTAGGCCAACACCCTTATACATGTTGCCTTAGATATGCAAAAAAAAATTAAAAAAAACGGGGGAAAAGTCCCTCTCTACCTAAAATAACCCACATAAATTAAAATAAAAAACTTAGTAAAGAAAAAACATAAACACAAGTTCATCTTACTCTCCACACAAACACTCTCTCGCTGCTGCTCATCCGCTCATCTCGCCACCGCACCTCTCCCCGCCGCACATCTCACTGAAGCTTCTCATTTAAAACTTTATTTCATCATTTCAGCTTTGTTTCAAAGCTCCACTTAGCTTTGTTAATCTGGGGTTTATAATCCTTAATTTTAGGGCATTTTTTTAATATTTGTTTACAAATTCTAATTTTAATTTGTTAATTATGGGGATTTCAAATCCTAATTTGGGGGCGGTTATATGTGTGCCCTGTTTATATCGATTCCGATTATTAGATTTCTCAACGAGCTTTACAGGTCTATGGTATACGATTGTTTCGATGTTTCGAGTGCTTTTTTTTGTTGAATTTGATGAATTTGTTGAATTTATGGTGTGATTTCATGTTTTGTGTTTCTCTAGGTTCGCGGTGACTTGTCATTTCAGAGGTGCAAATTGGCGATTAATTCGGTTGAGTTTTCCAATAGGGAGGATGATGAAGGCGTTGCTTCGGATTTTTCGGATATTGTTACTCAAATGGCTCAGGACGTGAGTCATTTTTGTCGAGTTTATGTAATATTATGTATTTATATTGTGATTAAGAGTTGAGTGTTGATTTGCGGTTTTTGTTTGTCTCGAAAAATGTTGTAGTTATTGGAATTGAACTAAGTTGAGCTAAGTTTAGTGAAGCGGAACTTGAGTTTGAGGGAGTGGTAGTGTGGGAATATAATATGGATTTATGTTGGTGATTATCTATAATACTGTAGGTGATACCATTTATATAGGATAGTGTTAAATAGTTAGAAACCGGATAATGAATTTTTGTCTGGATTATACATGTAGAATTTGGTGGTGAGTTGCACGTGCCAAAATAAATGAATAAACCACCAATTTGTATCACGAGTAACTACAAGCGCTTACCTAAATAGTACATTTTCTACTGACCGCTAAGGGTCATAATTGTCGATGTTTTTTATTGTTGTTGTAGCATTGTGTAATATTCTTCGTTTGTGTAGAGGATTTTTAGCTGGGTATGATGAAATCCAAACATTTTTCCCCATATAAAAATAAAAGTAGGCATGTCCTAATTCGTAAAAGTTATATGTTGTTATACACTGGTGAGATAAAAACAAACACATTCCTACTCTAACAGGTTTGAAATTTACTGGTTCATGTTTGTTTTCATTCAAACTCTTTGGTTCCCTTGAAGCACGTAAGGAATCCAGGCTCCAAATATATTTAGTTATAAAAAGTTTTTACATAGTTGTTTTAAATAGATTTAGGCGATGTTGAGGTGTCAGGATGGTGTAGATCCAAAGATATAAAACCATCTACCTGGTAAATGAGGTGGAGCCAAAAATTGTACTACTTGTATTTGATTTGCTAAAGCACTTGAGCTTATTGGTTAGGAGTTCAAATAATTTATAAAATGTTGGGTAAATGATGATATCATGCTAAAGCACTGGCCATGTTGTATTCCCCACCGCATTATTCCATACACAGACATATTTGATAGCTTGTCTCTTGATAATATCTTTCTTATGGGCTACAATTTATGTGTTCCATTCCATGCTTTGGAAATCCTTGTATTAGCAAATTCTCTGTGGTCCATCAGACCAAGTTCTTCTTTTATTTTATTTTTCCATATATTTGTATATTTTATTCTTTTTGCGCTGTACAAGCTGAGCTACATTGAATTAGTACCAACACTGGTTCCTAAATTTATCTCCTTCTAATGATAGCTAAAAGTTGTTCGAGCAGTCGCGGTTACGGGAGGCCTGCTTCCGATATTCAGGTTTTTATATAAAATTTCTAATCGCACTGGTTTCATCTTATTAATAATTATTTCCCAACTAGTTTTTTATACATCAGTGATCTTTTTGTTATTTACGTTTGAACTATTAGTCTTCTATTCCTTGGGTTTTTATCTGCTTCTATAGCAGAATGATTTGATTTAATATCTTGCTTATAATTTGTTAATATATTAGCATATCTCAATCTTGTCAGACTTGTTCTGTGCTGCTGCAAAGAGCATATATGCCAACAGTAAGAAAGACCAACATACTACCGCAATCTCATCAACTAAAACCAGTACTGCAGAAAGTAATACATCCACTTCCAAACTTGAAGAGGAACTTAAATTTACTTCTCGGCTTTGAAAATTTGCATTTAATGACCTTAAGATGGCCACTAGAAATTTTAGGCCTGATAGTCTTCTTGGTGAATGGGAATTTGGTTGTGTATTTAAGGGGTAGATCGAAGAGAATGGGACAGCACCTGTGAAATCTGGAACTGGTGGTGCAAGTGGAGCAAGGAATGCATGGCCTTGATACTTCTGCATCTCTTAGTTATATCGTAATATTTTGTTATTTTTGTGATCAACTTATAACTATTATACTTATCATGTTTTGTTAGATTTTGACCGAAACAAGTAATCTTATCGATGTATCTATGTTTTGTCAAAATAGTTGAAATTGTATGACTTTAAAGTTGATGCTTTTATACGGGCTTACAATTTAAACTCCCAACTAGTGCACATCAAAGCATGATTATAATGTTGAATGATGAACCAAATACTTATATTTCATCTCATCCCCGCAATCTTACTTCTGAACACATTTTCATGTTCATTTTATAAATGAGATATGAATAAAAGTTATATATAGGTATGACTTACAAATTTTATTCAACTTCTTTTATTTCAAATATCGATGATATATCATGCGGTTTCAACATTCGGAAGCCGAAAGGGTTAAATCTCCATAGCAATAGGCAAATTTATACAAAACAATTATGATCGTCTTCCAAAAAAAATTACACCTTGCTTCGTAAGCTTAAACAACTAGTTGATAATGGAAAGCTCATTGAAGTGATGAACTCTTTTAAGTTTCCCCTTAGGTGAAAAACAAGATATGAAAAAATGTAGAAAGATTGATTTTAATTTCATGAATCATTAATACTATATAAATTAATAGTATTTATAAGTTTTATGTTTACAATTCTCAAAAATAACATATATATATATAACTTTGTTTTATTCTAAATTCAAACTCAGTTTTATTGTTGGAACTTATTTGCAAAGTGCTTCTCCATCTGCTTTACTTGTTTACTGGCATCATGTAGCGATATTATCATCCCGTAGATCTTAAGCAATGTATCTCCTGAGATTTCTCAAAGTATAATGTTTATGAACACTGCTGGTGATACATGGAATGATTTAGCTACATGATTTACTCATGCGAATATACCTAAGGTCTTTATTGTCAAATGTGAAATTGCTTATCTTAGTCAGAGATCAATGTTTGTTTCCACTCAACTAAATTTAGGGCTCTTAATGATGAACCTGAGTAAATTTCTGAGTTGCCTTACTATAGTTGTAATAAGTGTATCAGTGAAGTCAATAACAAATTGAACTTGTACATAAGGAAAAGTCTCTTCTCTCAATTTCTTATGGGATTAAATGATTCTTCACTATCACTCGAGGTCATCTTCTCATGATAATACCTCATTCATCCTAAAGTGAAGCATATGAAATGAAGAATATCAAAGAGAAAAGGTGTCTTCTAATGTGCTTGTTGGGTCATCTGCTATGTCATTTAAGACAATGAATATGGTAACAGACACTCCAATCTATGAAGAAGAAAAATAGTGTCGGTGGCACCTCAACCACTCCCTTCTGTGACTTTTGTCAAATGACAGGACACCTTAGTGATAAATATTTCTGCATTTATAGCTACCTTGAATGGCCCAAAATATTTGGTAAACCCAAACCTAAACCTAAAAATCAACTAAATAAAGGTAAATCTCAAGCTAATAGTGTTAGTCTTGATAAGAACTCTTAGTCTTTCTCCAAGACTTCAGATCTTTAAGTGAAACATCAGTCAACTCTTTCTCTAATGGCCAATTCAAGGAACTTATGCAGATGATTCAGGCTATGAATAGAGAGATACTTATTGCTCCTAATTCTGGATGGCAATCTTCAAAAAATACTCTTCGTGGAGCAGGTATATTTTATCAATTTGCTGGTTATACTAATGCTCATCTCCAAACTATTCATTGTTAAAAAAGGATGAAGCTTGGGGTTCGGAAAGTTAAAAAATCTTAACTTGGCTATGCTCGCTAAACAAGGGAGGAGGCTAGTGAATAATGATAATCCAGGCATAGTATTTTCCTGATGGAGATTTTTTGACGGCACATCTTGGGGACAACCCTTGTTACATGTGGTATAGTATTCTGGTAACTCAATATTTGGTTAAAAGTGGGAGATGGATTGGATATGATAACGGAACAAACATTTGGAAAATACCATGGTTATCATGCCCATAAAATGGTATTTTTCACTAGAATTAAAAGATAGTAAAGTTAGTGGTCTAAATAATGTTGCTCAAAACAGGTGGGATAATGATATCATAAATGATCTTGGTAATGAAAGAGACGGGCAGCTGATTAAACAGATTCCTATTCAAAGAAGAAATAGGGCAGATTCGTGGTTCTGGAACTACGCCCAAAACGCTCAAATGCAATACTTTATTAATATGGCAATAGGCCATAAAAGCATTACATCTTGTTTTTGACTTTTGCAACAGAAAATGGGCATTACATTAGCGGCGAACGCTGGATTTGACTCCTAATGCAATGCTTTTTGTCATCAACTACAACGATACAAATCATTGCATCAGGAGCATACTCTAATAAAATAAGTCAATTATATGAATTGGAATGCCACGTGATCTGCCACGTAAAATTTTAACACGTCATAACTTGACATGTCATCAATTACCACCTCGGCATATTGATCCACATGTGCCACGTCACCATGGTGGGACCCAGTTTTTAGATGAATGATGTATATTAAATTAAGTTTAGTTCATATACTGATATTATGTCCAATTTATCAAAAAATAAAACGAGTTTAAACTTTTAGGTACAAGTGATTGTATAGTTACAAATATATAGTAATTTTTTCTATATTTCAAAACACTTCACGTAACTAAATTATTTTTTTGAAATATCTTTATTTCTAATATTAAAAAAAATTGAATCTTTAAATAATGAAAATGTCATAACACACAAAGTGTTTGAGAAAATAATTCACTTTAATGACAATGGTTGATTTTAATCACAATAAAATACAACACATTGGTTAAAAAATAAAACTCCCCTCGATATCTATTAGATTATGTTTAAATCCCTCTAATAACAATAAATTAAGTTAATACTCATTTCCCTAATTTGAGGCAAATGCCAAGTTATTTACATATATTGCTTACTAAATCTAATCTAGGGAACAACATCGCGCTAAATAAAAATTCTCATTATTATTATGTGATTAATCACTGAAGAAAAACGACCTGCAAATACTATGTATATATGTAATATATCAGTTTGTGTTTAAACGAGAGAACAAGTATGAAGTAAAGCTAATAAACTTATTGTTAAAGCCAACAGGATACAAATATATATGAAAGACTATGAGAGAACTACTACCTACAAAATAGGAAATGATAAAACAGAAATGCTAAACAGACTCCATACTGCTACTAACTCCTAGAAAACTCAGGCCAGTTTGCAGACCAAGTCAGAAAAACCGAAAACCCACAAACACGCACGTACATCATTTATTTGCATAAATAAATAAACGAACAATGTTTAGATTAAACCAACAAACAACCCCTTAATCTAAACTTGTTCTGCTAGATTCTTCACACCCAGAAGTTGTCTCATTTTCTCAAACTTCACAACTGGTAACACCTTTGTGAGGACATCCGCTTTCTGTTCATCTGTCTTAACATACTTGATAATTATTTCACCACGTTCAACACACTCCCTGAGGAAATGATATCGAATGTCTATGTGTTTAGACCTCCCATGGAACACTGGATTTTTGGCCAAGTCTATTGCAGACTTGTTATCAACATAAAGAACTACCGGACCAACATAACTATCTGAAACTTCACTTAACAATTTCCGAAGCCATATTCCCTGGCATGCTGCAGCTGTAGCAGCAATGAACTCTGCTTCACAACTGGACAATGCGACACATTTTTGTTTCTGTGAAACCCATGTTATCAAGTTATCATTCAAATAATAACACATACCTCCAGTGCTCTTCCTATCATCTATGTTTCCCGCCAGATCGCTATCCGAGTAACCAATTAACATATTATTCCCACTGTTCTTCGAGTATACCAATCCAAAACTCAACGTTCCCTTAACATAACGTAATATACGCTTGGCAGCATTCAAATGCATATCTGTGGGACGTTCCATAAACCGACTGACTATCCCTACTGCATGCAAAATGTCGGGACGTCTGTGCACAAGGTACCTTAAACCTCCAATCATGCTCTTGAACTTCGTAGGATCTACATGCTGACCTCCTTCATCCTTGGTAATGACCAGTTTTGGATCCATAGGATACTTGGTGGGATTACAGCTTCATATGCCTGCCTTTTCCAGAATTTTCTTTGCATAAGCGGTTTGTTTTAGCTCCACGAAACCTCGTCCCTGTTCTACTTCGATGCCCAAATAATAAGCAAGTTTTCCCAAGTCGCTCATTTCAAAAAGAGCATTCATCTTTTCCTTGAATCGTTGTATCACCTCACTGCTTGTTCCAGTCACCAATAAGTCGTCCACATACACAGCAACGATCAAGGCTCCATCTGGTTCTTGTTTAGTGTACACGGCATACTCGTAAGGACAGCGTTTTAGACCCATATTTTCAAGACTCTTACTCAGCTTAGAATACCAAGCTCGTGGAGCTTCGCGTAACCCATACAACGCTTTATACCATCTGTATACTAAATGCTCCTGTCCTTCCTTCACGAACCCCTCCGGTTGTTTTACGTATACCTCCTCCATCAACTCACCATTAAAAAAAGCGGATTTAACTTCTAAATGATGCACTTCCCACTCATTTCTTGCTGAAATTGCCAAGAGAAGACGGACTTTTTCTAGACGAGTGACGGGGGCAAAAATTTCTTCAAAATCAACCCCGTACTCTTGAACGTACCCCTTAGCTACAATCTGGGCTTTGTGCTTCACCACCTCCCCTTTAGTGTCCTTTTTTAATTTATAAACCCATTTTAAATCAATTGCTTTCTTTCCCAGTGGGAATTTTGTCAAGGTCCATGTGTCATTTCTTTCAACCGCCTCAATTTCCTTCTCCATAGCAAGTCTCCATTCCTGCTTCTTAGAGGCCTGAGTGTAGTTTATGGGCTCATTTACCCCCATCAGCATTAACTCATCCGTCAACTCCACTTCCACTATGTCATCATATATGTCTCTGATGCTTCTGTGCCTTTGCCTCACAGGTTCAGTTTCAGTTCTATCACCAGAGTCTTCAGGGCTTACAGTTGAAGTTGCTCGTGAGTGCTCACTACCATCACTGTCTACTACATTCCCAGAAATGTATGATCCATCCGTCTCACATGTGCTCGAATCAGCTACAGTCTCTGCCTCTGTGAAATCACCTGCTGCTTCTGTCTCAGTAAAATGTGATCCAAAAATAGTGAAATAATTTTGCTTTGAGTGTCCTCCATCTTCTTTTTCAACTTGGGACCAGTTCCATGCTTTATTTTCTTCAAAGACCACATCACGACTTACACAGACTTTCTTGATGATTGGGTCATATAGGCGATATGCCTTTGTTCCAGGTTCTTTCCCCAAGTTTATCACAATTCAGCTACGATCACCCAACTTTGTCACTTATGAACCAGGAACCTTCATATGAGAGACACAGCCAAACACACGGACATGCTTTATATTTGGTTTGTTTCCCGTCCATACCTCATAAGGTGTTTGATTTGACAATGCTCGAGTGGGCAGACGGTTTAAGATATATACTGAATGACGTACGGCCTCACCCCACAAGAATAATGGCAGTTGCATCGACTTCAGGAAGCTCCTCGCCATGGCCACCACTGTCCTGTTACGCCTCTCGACCACACCATTTTTTTGTGGTGTGTACGGGGCAGTGTAGTGGCGTAAGATTCCAGCCTTCTCACAGTATGCATTGAACTCTTTTGAGCAGAATTCCCCACCTCTTTCTGTGCGTAACACTTTTATCTTTTTTTCTGACCCAGTTTCAACTTGAGCTCTAAAATGTTTGAAAGCAGTAAATGCCTCGTCTTTACTTTTCAAGAAATACACCCACATTGCCCTGCTGTAATCATTGACCAACAACAGGAAGTATATGTTCCCTCCTGATGTTTCTGGCATTATAGGGCCGCAGAGATCACCATGAACCAGCTCAAGAGCACATGTCGCTCTATAACTTGCCTGAGATGGAAAAACACTTCGAGTCTGCTTCGACATTAAACAATCTGTACAAACTTTCTTTGGTTGTGCTAGCATGGAAATGCCATCAACCATTCTATTTTTTGATAGAAGAGTCATTGCCTGAAAATTAACGTGACCAAGACGACTATGCCATAGCCAAGAAATCTCATCTATCTTTGATATCAAACATTCAGGTTCTGGACATTCTAAAACAATTTTATATAGTCTATTTGAGGATCGTTTAACTTTCATAAGCAGCACACCCTTTTCATCATAAATCTATAAATAAATACCACTCATAACAACTCTATTTCCACATTCAGATAGTTGTCCTAAACTCAGAATATTGTTGCATAAATCAGGAATAAAATATACCTCTTTGAATGCTCGTTCCTCGCCATTTTTACATTTGAAAATGACTGTACCCTTCCCTCGAATGCTTACGGTTGAACCATCACCAAAACGCACCTCTCCTGTCACCCTTTCATCTAGTTCAGTAAATTTAGAGCGTTGTCCTGACATGTGGTTACTAGCACCATTATCCAAATACCAGATATTAGAGCTTACTTCCTTGTGTTCAATATCGGGAGCCAACCTGGGTGTTGTGTATTTCTCATTCAGCAAAACTTTCTTCTCCACACACACAGCCATAAGCAAGGCTGCTTCATCGTCATTTATTTGTGTCATATTCACTTCTAATTTCTGTTCTTTTTTGGGTTTTGGTTTACGGCACTCTACTGTAAAATGGCCATATGCCAAACAGTTGAAGCAGCGTATTTTACTCTTGTCTCTGCCACCATGATTCCCACGATAGTCTCCACCGTTGTTACGTCCTTTGAAGGATGATTTTCTTAACCATTCCTCCCTTGTAAGCAGCAGTTTCCCATCGCCAGCTTCTCTTTTAACCGACTCCTCTTCCGTGAGTAATAACTGGCCACTACTGGGTTCACTCGAACCACCAAGCCTCTCTTCATGGGCCTTCAGTGACCCAATCGCTTCCTCTACTGTCATACTCTCCAAATCTCCAAATTGTTCAATTGCGGAAGTGATTTGTAAAAACTTAGCTGGAGCTGCCCTTAACAACTTCTTTACCACATAATTCTCTTCAATGGTCTCGCCTAATGCCCTGATGTTTGCAACCAAGCCATTCAATTTAATACATAAATCGTCGAGTTTCTCTGTATCTTTCATTTTAAGTGCTTCAAACTCTGATTTTAACATCTGGACCTTTGCTTTCTGGACGCGATTAGCACCAAGGCACATTGTCTTTATGGCATCCCATGCTTCTTTAGCTGTGTCTTTCTCTACTAACGATAACAGCATATCTTCCGGAATTCCTTGGTAAATCGTAGCTACAACCATTTTGTCAAGACGTTCTTCCACAGCAGCCTTTGGATTTTTGGGTTCTATAGCATCCCACACGGCATGAGCTTGCATATAGACTTTCATTTTCATAGCCCAGCCTGTGTAATTACTACGAGCCAGCATTGGATAGTTCAGTGTCACTCCTGCTTCTTTGACTTTACTTGTCTCCATCGTTATTCTTTTGGACATGTACTTGGGCATCCGTTACGAGCCAAGCTCTGATACCAAAATAAAGAAAAACAACCTGCAAATACTATGTATATATGTAATATATTTGTTTGTGTTTAAACGAGAGAACAAGTAAGAAGTAAAGCTAATAAACTTATTGTTAAAGCCAATAGGATACAAATATATATGAAAGACTATGAGAGAACTACTACCTACAAAATAGGAAATGATAAAACAGAAATGTTAAACAGACTCCATACTGCTAATAACTCCTAGAAAACTCAGACCAGTTTGCAGACCAAGTTAGACAAATCGAAAACCCACAAACACGCACGTACATCATTTATTTGCATAAATAAATAAATGAACAATGTTGAGATTAAACCAACAATCACATCCTTATTTAAGTTTTTTAATTTCTAGCACCATACCTGTCTATTCTAATATATATAAATTTTTACCAAGAATTTGCCTCTAGAATGTTGAAACAGCTATGGGACATCATTTTTTAAAGGTTTTACACATGCAAGTATTTTCGGTTAAAAATAAACATTTATATTTTTGATAAAAGATTATAATTATATTATTATTTTGACATAGAATATAATAAATTTGCAGTTGATTTTGTTTTCATTTTAGTAGCTTATAAATTTGAAATACAAGTAACTATTGGTACTTTTTGTATATGTAATTTTTTTGTAAAATTTCAAGTTAAACAAATTAAAAAATAATAAATAATTATTTCAAAAATCTAGCTTATGTGATGACCTGGTTTCTTGGATTTCAACTAGCAGTTAATGAAATATAAGTGAAGTGAAAATATTAAAGTGAGAGCAAAAGGGTTTCAAGTATAAAATCATTCCCCTTGTCTCACTTCAACCAAGAAGACCTTGAACTAGGGTGTGGAGCAAAAGGGTTTCAAGTTGAAGGATTGTGTTAATTTTCAAGCTTGAGGTTTCAAATAAAAGTTAAGATTTAAAGTTGAAGCATTTACAGGGGCTTAGAGTTTAACATCCAACTGAGTGCACATCAAAGCATGGTTCTAATGATGAATGCTGAACCAAATACTTATATTCCACCTCCTTCTAATCCTACTTAGGAACAGGTATATTATATTTATTTTGTAAATGATGTTTGAATAATAGTTACATACAGTTGTGAGATACAAATTGTATTGAAGGTCTTTTCTTCTAAATGTAGATGATAAATCATGCAGTCTCAACTCTGGGGAGTAGAAAGGGTTCAAGCTGCATAGCAATAGCCAAATTTGTAGAAAACAATTACTATCATCTTCCAACTAATTTTAGAAAGACCCTGCTTCGTAAGCTTAAACAACTAGTTGATGTTGGAAAGCTCATCAGAGTGAAGAATTCATTTAAGCTTCCCCTTAAATGAAAAAGAAGATATGAAAAGATTTCATAAGATTCTTTTTTTTTTATTTCATGAATCATTAATACTATATAGATCATTAGTATTTCCATGGTTTTTGTTGACAATTCTCAATCTTTACATATATATGGTGGGTGAATTGTGATTTCCTTAATTATTTTTTTGTTGTTAATTTCTTAAGTACTGGAATATCTATATTTTCAAGATGAATTAGTTTAAGATGAATTAGTTTAGGGTGAGCACAATTTTATAATTTATAATCAACTAGTGAAATAGATTCACCCACTTTTTTAAGCAAAAATAAATATAATTTAATTTCATAATGTTAAAAAGTTGGGTTATATAATATGTATGTGGGAAGAAATATAAAGCATGCCTGGTCAAATATTTTTATCACCTTGATATTGAAGAAATGTTGTGCAATTTTTTTGAAAGTTTAGAAAGAGAAAACTTTATACCATGTTGGTAAATGGATATTTTTATAATTGAAGAAGTATTAGAAACTCATTTTGACTATTATTTTTTTCATGCTAAGTTCATGACTATGGAAGAACTCAAGATGTTGAGAATTATATGTGCCATTTTGGTAGCAAGCTAGGGTGCATTATATACAAAATTTACAAATACAAAGTAAAAATTAGGATGTAATAATTTGTGTCAACTAAAATGACAAAATAATATAATTGTATGAATAAATTATCTCTACCTACTTTTGAGCACAAGCTTTTTATTTACAACATATACATTAAAAAATTACTTTAACCCCTATAAAAATATAGTCATCTCCCCTCCATACCATATGTATACATTTTTATTTTGTAACACAACATCAGCCAATGATTTTTTAACACCCCACTGGACAAGAGTTTCAAGTTGAGGGATTGTGTTAATTTTCAAGCTTGAGGTTTCAAATAAAAGTTAAGATTTAAAGTTGAAGCATTTACAGGGGCTTAGAGTTTAACATCCAACTGAGTGCATATCAAAGCATGGTTCTAATGATGAATGCTCAACCAAATACTTATATTCCACCTCCTTCTAATCCTACTTACGAACACGTATATTATATTTATTTTTTTCCCGAAAACTGGATGGAATTTTTCTGCTAATGAATTTATTTGGCACTCCTAAATTTAAATAATTTCACTCGATTTTAAACTAATATTTTTTCGAGAAATGGACCAAAATGTCACTTTGGGATATAAAATGGCAAAAATGTCACTTCTGAAAATTATGGCCCAATATCGTTTAATATTTCAAAAATAAGCCAAAACTCTATTTCATCATTTCAGCTATGTTTCAAACCTCCACTTAGGTGTTATTACGGGTACAAACTTGATTTAATTTGTTAATCTGGGGTTTATAATCCTTAATTTTGGGGCATTTTTTTATTATTTGTTTACAAATTCTAATTTTAATTTGTTAATTATGGGGATTTCAAATCCTAATTTTGGGGGGTTTATATTTGTGCCCTATTTATATCGGTTCCGATTGTTAGATTTCTCTACGAGCTTTACTGGTCTATGGTATGCAATTGTTTCGATGTTTCGAGTGCTTTTTTTGTTGAATTTGATGAATTTGTTGAATTTATGGTGTGATTTCATGTTTTGTGTTTGTGTAGGTTCGCGGTGACTTGTCGTTTCAGAGGTGCAAATCGCGATTGATTCGATTGAGTTTTCCGATAGGGAGGATGATGAAGGTGTTGCTTCGGATTTTGCGGATATTGTTACTCAAATGGCTCAGGACGTGAGTCATTTTTGTCGAGTTCATGTAATATTATGTATTTATGTTGTGATAAGAGTTTAGTGTTGGTTTGCGCTTTTTGTTTGTCTCGAGAAATGTTGTAGTTATTGGAATTGAACTCAGTTGAGCTAAGTTTAGTGAAGCGGAACTTGAGTTTGAGGGAGTGGTAGTGTGGGAATATAATATGGATTTATGTAGTTGATTTTCTATAATACTGTAGGTGATTTATTTGGATGGTTTTAAATAGTTAGAAACCAGGTAAAGAATTTTTGTCTGGATTGTACATGTAGAATATGGTGGTGAGTTGCACGTGCCGAAATAAATGGATAAACCAACAATTTGTATCACGAGTAACTACAAGCGCTTACCTAAATAGTACATTTTCTTCTAAACGCTAGGGGTCATAATTGTCAATGTTTTTTGTTGTTGTTGTAGCATTGTGTAATATTCTTCGTTTGTGTAGAGGATTTTTAGTAGGGTATGATGAAATCCAAACATTTTGCCCCATATAAAAATGAAAGTAGGCATGTCCTAATTCGTAAAAGTTATATGTTGTTATTGCTTATAAACTAGTTTGATACACTTGTGAGATAAAAACAAACACATTCCTACTGTAACAGGTTTGGAATTTACTGGTTCAAGTTTGTTTTCATTCAAACTCTTTGGTTCCCTTGAAGCACGTAAGGAATCCAGGCTCCAATTATATTTAGTTGTAAAAAGTTTTTACATAGTTGTTGTAAATAGATTTAGGCGATGTTGAGGTGTTAGGGTATTGTAAAGCCAAAGATATAAAACCATCTACCTGGTAAATGAGGTGGAGCCAAAAATTGTACTACTTGTATTTGATTTACTAAAGCACTTGAGCTTATTGGTTAGGAGTTCAAATAATTTATAAAATATTGGGTAAATGATGATATAATGTTTATGAACTTGTTCATTTTTGTGTATGAAGCACCTTCTTAATTATTTTATCCGCAAGCAGTTTGCTAATTGTGTGAAACTGTGCTTGGAGTCGTTTGCTTATTTATGATCACAAGTTCACCATGCAAGGAGTCGTTCAATATTATTAAAGTACTACTGATGAATTAGATATATGATGTGCAAATTGACTTATCTCGGAAGCGGGAACATATAAAGGTTCACTTCAAAATGTATGAGGGTAAACCAGAAAACACCACTTCAGTTGTGGATGAGATTATGATGATAAATCACATATTCGTTCATGGTTAAAAACATCAAGGCCTAGGGAATAAACTAAATTGAATCAAACAAAGTAAGCACACCTCACATTTATATTTTTCATAAAATATTTCAGGTTATTTATAGGAGAGAGATTGTTGTATTTATTTAGTTTACCTGGAGTCTACCCGTGTTATATTCCCCACCGCGTCATTCCATACACATACATATTTGATAGCTTGTCTGTTGATAATATCTTTCGTATGGGCTACAATTTATGTGTTTAATACCGTGCTTTTGAAATCCTTGTATTAGCAAATTCTCTATGGTCTGCCCAATTTCTTCTTTTATTGTATTTTTCCATATATTTGTATATTTTATTCTTTTTCTGCATCAGTCATAGTAATTCGTTTCTATCCTTTTAGGTCGAGACAGTGACATAATTTGGTGTTATTTTTGTTCTTTTTGCTCTAGAGCTGCAGTTCTCCACATCAAAGGTTAGTTGATATTTGTTTGTTTTTTTGCCCTGTACAAGCTGAGCTACATTGAATTAGTGTCAACACTGGTTCCTAATTTTATATCCTTCTAATGATAGCTAAAAGTTGTTTGAGCAGTCGTGGTTATGGGAGGCCTGCTTCAGATATTCAGGTTTTTATATAAAATTTCTAATCGCACTGGTGTCATCTTATTAATAATTATTTCCCAACTAGTTTTTTATACATCAGTGATCTTTTTGTTATATACGTTTGAACTGTTAGTCTTCTGTTCCTTGGGTTTTTATATGCTTCTGCAGCAAAATGATTTGATTTAATATCTTGCTTATAGTTTGTTAATATATTAGCATATATTAATCCTGTCAGACTTGTTCTATGCTGCTGCAGAGAGCATATATGCCAACAGTAAGAAAGACCAAACTATCGCAATCTCATCAACTAAAACTAGTACTGCAGAAAGTAATACATCCACTTCCAAACTTGAAGAGGAACTTAAAATTACTTCTCGACTTCAAAAATTTGCATTTAATGATCTTAAGATGGCCACTAAAAATTGTAGGCCTGATAATTTTCTTGGTGAATGGGAATTTGGTTGTGTATTTAAGGGGTGGATCGAAGAGAATGGGACAACACATGTGAAATCTGGAACTGGTGGTGCAAGTGGAGCAAGGAAAGCACGGCCTTGATACTTCTGCATCTCTTAGTTATATCGTAATATTTTGTTATTTTTGTGATCAACTTATAACTATTATACTTATCATGTTTTGTTAGATTTTGCCCGAAACAAGTAATCTTATCCATGTATCTATGTTTTGTCATAATAGTTGAAATTGTATGACTTTAAAGTTTATTCAAATATGAGGTTAAAGTTTATATTCGAATTAATTTGAAATTGCATATCTTAGTTGGAATTGGTTTGTGTATTATTTTGATTTCTTTGGATGAAATTGATTAAAACTGGGAGGTCTTTTTAAGTAACAAGCTATTCAAAAATTACCACTAAAAAAGTTGCCTTTGCCTTATAAAGTGTTGGCAAAAATAATTCAATTGGTGTAGCTATAACGTGATGAGGTGTTGGCAAAATAAGAAATGTTAATAGAGTAGTGTTGCCATAAATGGAGAAAGATATTGCAATAACAATTAAATCAACATCAATATTGTGTTGCTATTGACTTGAGGGTGTTGCCATAGAGTTAAAACAAACACCAGTGTTAGTGTTGTTGGAACTTATTTGCAAAATGCATCTCCATCTGCTTTACTTGTTTACTGGCATCATGTAGCGATATTATCATCCCATAGATCTTAAATATCGTATCTCCTGATATTTGTCAAAGTATAATATTTATGAACACTTCTGGTGATACATGGAATGATTTAGCTACATGATTTGCTCATACGAATATACCTAAGGTCTTTATTGTCAAATGTGAAATTGCTTATCTTAGTCAGAGATCAATGTTTGTTTCCATTCCACTAAATTTAGGGCTCTTAATGATAAACTCGAGTAAATTTCTGAGTTGCCTTACTATAGCTGCAATAAGTGTATATGTGAAGTCAATAACAAATTGAACTTGTACATAAGAAAAAGTCTTCTCTCTCAATTTCTTATGGGATTAAACGATTCTTTACAGTCACTCGAGGTCATCTTCTCATGATAATACCTCATTCATCCTAAAGGGAAACATATCAAATGAAGAATATCAAAGAGAAAACATGTCTTCTAATGTGCTTGTTGGTTCATCTGCTATGTCATTTAAAACAATGAATATGGTAACAGACACTTCAATCTATGAAGAATAAAAATAGTGTCCGTGACACTTCAACCACTCCCTTCTGTGAATTTTGTCAAATGACAGGACACCTTCATGATAAATATTTCTGCCTTTATAACTACCTTGAATGGCCCAAAATATTTGGTAAACCCAAATCTAAACCTAGAAATCAACAAAATAAAGGTAAATCTGAAGCTAATAGTGTTATTCTTGACAAGAACTCTTAGACTTTCTCCAAGACTTCAGATCTTCAAGTGAAACATCAGTCAACTCTTTCTCTGATGGCCAATTCAAGGAACTTATGCAGATGATTTAGGCTACGAATAGAGAAATACTTATTGCTCCTAATTCTCGAAGGTAATCTTCAATAAATGTTCTTCGTGGAGCACGTATATTTTATCAACTTGCTAGTTATACTAATGCTCATCTCCAAATTATTCAATGTTAAAAAAGGATGAGGCTTGGGGTCGAAAAGTTAAAAAATCTTAACTTGGCTATGCTCGCTAAACAAGGAAGGAGGCTAGTGAATAATGATAATCTAGGCACAGTATTTTCCTGATGGAGATTTTTTGACAGCACATCTTGGGCCAACCTTTGTTACATGTGGCATAATATTCTGGTAACTCAATATTTGGTTAAAACAGGATGTGGGAGAAGGATTGGAGATGATAACGGAACAAACATTTGGAAAATACCATGGTTATCATGCCAATAAAATGGTATTTTTCACTAGAATTGAAAGATAATAAAGTTAGTTGTCTAAATAATGTGGCTCAAAACAGGTGGGATAATGATATCATAAATGATCTTGGTAATGAAAGAGACGGACAGCTGATTAAACAGATTCCTATTCAAAGAAGAAATAGGGCAGATTCGTGCTTCTGGAACTACGCCCAAAATGCTCAAATGCAATACTTTATTAATATGGCAATAGGCCAAAAAAGCATTACAGCCTGTTTTTGAATTTTGCAACAGAAAATGGGCATTACATCAGCGGCGAACGTTGGATTTGACTCCTAATGCAATGCTTTTTGTCATCAACTACAACGATACAAATCAGTGCATCAGGAGCATACTCCAATAAAATAAGTCAATTGTGTGACTTGGAATGTCAAGTGATCTGCCACGTAAAATTTTAACACGTCATAATATGACATGTCATCATTTACCACCTCGGAATATTGATCCACAGGTGCCACATGGTGTGACCCAGTTTTTAGATGAATGATGTATATTAAATTAAATTTAGTTCATATACTGATATTATGTCCAATTTATCAAAAAATAAAACGAGTTTAAACTTTTAGGTACAAGTGATTGTATAGTTACAAATATATAGTAATTTTTTCTATATTTTAAAGCACTCCACGTTACTAAATTATTTTTTTGAAATATCTTTATTTCTAATATAAAATAAAATTGAATCTTTAAACAATGAAAATGTCATAACACACAAAGAGTTTGAGAAAATAATTCAACACACAAAGAGTTTGAGAAAATGACAATGAAAATGTCTAATAATGAGAATGTTTGATTTTAATCACAAGAAAATACAACACCTTGGTTAAAAACTCCCCTCGATATCTATTAGATTATATTTAAATCCATCTAATAACAATAAATTAAGTTAATATTCATTTCCCTAATTTGAGGTAAATGCCATGTTATTTACATCATTGAATTCTAAAAAATAGGTTTCCTTTATAGATTAAATCTAGGGAACCACAATAGGGTAACTATATTGCTTACTAAATCTAATCTAGGGAACAACATCGCGCTAAATAAAAATTCTCATTATTATTATGTGATTAATAGCATCCTTATTTAAGTTTTTTAATTTCTAGCACCATACCTGTCTATTCTAATATATATAAATTTTTACCAAGAATTTGCCTCTAGAATGTTGAAACAGCTACGGGACATCATTTTTTAAAGGTTTTACACATTCAAGTATTTTCGGTTAAAAATAAACATTTATATTTTTGATAAAAGATTATAATTATATGATTTTTTTGACAAAGAATATAATAAATTTGGAGTTGATTTTATTTTCATTTTAGTAGCTTATTAATTTAAAATACAAGTAACTCTTGGTACTTTTTGTATATGTAATTTTTTTGTAAAATTTCAAGTTTAACAAATTAGTAAATAATAAATAATTATTTCAAAAATCTAGCTTATGAGATGACCTGGTTACTTGGATTTCAACGAGCACTAAATGAAATTTAGCATCTTCCAAATCAAGTATAAAATCATTCCCCTTGTCTCACTTCAACTAAGAAGACCTTGAACTAGGGTGTGGAGCAAAAGGGTTTCAAGTTGAGGGATTGTGTTAATTTTCAAGCTTGAGGTTTCAAATAAAAGTTAAGATTTAAAGTTGAAGCATTTACAGGGGCTTAAAGTTTAACATCCAACTGAGTGCACATCAAAGCATGGTTCTAATGATGAATGCTGAACCAAATACTTATATTCCACCTCCTTCTAATCCTACTTACGAACAGGTATATTATATTTATTTTGTAAATGATGTTTGAATAATAGTTACATACAGTTGTGAGATACAAATTGCATTCAAGGTCTTTTCTTTTAAATGTAGATAATAAATCATGCAGTCTCAACTCTGGGGAGCAGAAAGGGTTCAAGCTGCATAGCAATAGCCAAATTTGTAGAAAACAATTACGATCATCTTCCAACTAATTTTAGAAAGATCCTGCTTCGTAAGCTTAAACAACTAGTTGATGTTGGAAAGCTCATCAGAGTGAAGAATTCATTTAAGCTTCCCCTTAAATGAAAAACAAGATATGAAAAGATTTCATCATATTCTTTTTTTATTTCATGAATCATTAATACTATATAGATCATTAGTATTTCCATGGTTTTTGTTGACAATTCTCAAACTTCACATATATATGGTGGGTGAATTGTGATTTCCTTAATTATTTATTTGTTGTTAATTTCTTAACTAGCGGAATATCTATATTTTCAAGATGAATTAATTTAAGGTGAGTACAATTTTACAATTTATAATCAACTAGTGAAATAGATTCACCCACTTCTATAAGCAAAAATAAATATCATTTAATTTGATAATGTTAAAAAGTTGGGTTATATAATATGTATGTGGGAACAAATATAAAGCATGCCTGGTCAAATATTTTTGGGATATTTTTATAATTGAAGAAGTATTAGAAACTCATTTTGACTATTATTTTTTTCATGCTAAGTTCATGACGGTGGAAGAACTCAAGATGTTGAGAATTATATGTGCCATTGTGGTAGCAAGCTAGGGTGCATTATATACAAAATTTACAAATAAAAAGTAAAAAATTAGGATGTAATAATTTCTGTCAACTAAAATGACAAAATAATATAATTGTATGAATAAATTATCTCTACCTACTTTTGAACACAAGCTTTTTATTTACAACATATACATTAAAAAATTACTTTAACCGCTATAAAAATATAGTCATCTCCCCTCCATACCATATGTATACATTTTTATTGTAACACAACATCAGTGAATGATTTTTTAACACCCCACTGGACAAGAGTTGATAATTTGTTATGTAAATTACCAAGATTTATTTTAGTAGGCAGGGGAATAGATTCTCATTTCTCAGGGTTTGCCTTCTATTTTAGTACATTCTTATTTATCAGGGTTTGCCTTCTATTTTAGTATACTCAAGGAGGTAGACTTGTCTCCCTTTTGTGCGATGTGGTGGTTGTATTGAAAATGAATTGGATGGTGTATTAGGAGATCTGGATATCTCGCATCAACAACACTTTCGGCAACTATATAGCTGGTGTCTGGCAGGTAGATAGATGGGGTGCGTTTGGAATGGTGTTGAAAATCACATGTGCTCAACTCTCACAAAAAATATTTGTTCATAACATGAGGCCTCTAAACTCAGTTGTTGCAACTGGGTCCTCTGAATATTGCAATATCAATCGAATTAATGTGATGGTCAATTGTGAAGCTACTGTTTTGGGGGAGATGCGTGCTGGATTGTCCGGGAAACCATTACCTTCATTTTTAATTTTCAGAATATTTGTATTCAGTTTGTTAAGCAATCCGGAAATAAAACGGCTAATTATTTAGCTCTATTTGTTTTTCAACCTGGTTGCATGATCAGTTCGGGTTTGTCCCGATTGAATCTCTTTCAAGTCATTAGTGAAATCTGCTTTAAATTTGGCAAAAAAAAGGTAGACTTTGACAAGATTTTCAAAATAAAATAAATTTTGATATGAATTATCACTTACAATATTTATACAACTACACAATGGGAACATATTCTCATTTCTTATGGTTTGTCTTCTATTTTAGTAGATTCTCATTTCTTAAGGTTTGTTTTGTAATTAAGTATATTTACTCGGTAGACTTTGACAAGATTTTCAAAATAAAACAATTTCGAAATGAATTATCACTTACAATATTTGAGTCTGCTTTTCAAAATGTGCTTGGTCAAATTGTTCACACATATAAAGGCTTGAATACAACTACACAAAACCAACCTCAACCTCACCTAAATTCTACCAAGTCGTGTCCAATTTACGAGCCCGAGTAAATTCTAACATATAAGAGTAGCAAATTAATACTTTGTATTTGTTATATTTTTTTAAATTGGACCATATTTGTTGGCTCCAATTTTATCCCCAAAAACTGGATGGAATTTTTGTGCTAATGAATTTATTTGGCACTCCTAAATTTAAATAATTTCACTAGATTTTAAACTAATATTTTTTCGAGAAATGGACCAAAATGTCACTTTGGGATATAAAATGGCAAAAATGTCACTTCTGAAAATTATGGCCCAATATCGTTTAATGTTTCAAAAATAACCCAAAACTCTACACGATGTAGCATTTTATTTCATTTCATTATTTTTTGAAGGCTATCATGTTACTTCACGTAACTTATGATTTTTTTTATTTTGAGCTTGTTTTGGTGTAATATTTAGGAGCGCTGAAACACCACTTAATATTATGTTTTCGACATTTTTTTCTTTTATATCTTTATATTTAAAAGTATACCATAATTTAATAATTTTTAACAGGGTTCACCAAACCGTTTTTGGGACCATTTTTTACTATGACAATTAGGGCGACCACCTCATTATTTGTAGATGGATAATGCATACTAAATCAAGTTTCGTTTATATACTGATTTTTTGTCAAATTCATAAAAAAAATAAAGTGTGTTAAATATATGATAATTATTTTTTTTTTAGTAATTAAAACCATCCACATAATTAATTAATTTTTTGAATATCTTTATTTCTAACATGAAATTTTTTTGATACTTTAAATGATGAAAATTTCATGACACACAAAGAGTTTGAAAAAATAATTCACATTAAAGAGAATGGTTAAATTTCATCAGGTAGTTAAAAAAATAAAACCCCCTTCCATACCTATTAGATTATATTTAAATCCCAAGTTCATCCCTAATGGGGCAAACAATAATTTATTTACATCATTTAATTCCATAAGAATAAGTTTCCTTAGTAGAGGTTTCCTTTGGGAGTGCTGGTTAAAACTGCTGTGCTGTGAAAGAAATTGCTGGTGAATAAAGTGATGTAAAAGTTAGATGATTGTTTGGTAATTTTTTTAATTTATGCATATTTTGATATATATTATATAAAAATAATATTTTTGAGAAGGTAAGATGGTGAAAGTGAAACAGCTTTTTCCAAAAGTATGGGTGACATGCTTTTTAACCAAAAGCACTCTTCCATACATGGGCTTTTAGAAGTTACCAAACACCTTTGTCATAACTTTTGAGCAAAAAGTGTTGTACCTGTCTTAATACCAAAAGAAGCCTAAAGAACCATATTAGGGTAACTATATTGCTTACTAAATGTAGGGAACAACAACAATAGAGTAAGCAATATTCATTCTTATTACTATCTGACTAATCACATTATTATTTAAAATTTTTATTTGTGGCACTATAATTGTCTGTTCTCCTCTAGATGGATTTTCACCAAGAATTGTGTCTACAATATTGAAATAACTACTACATTAGACAAGATTTTTTAAAGGTTTTACACATGTGAGTATTTTGGGCTATAAACAAAAATTTTTAATTTTGATAAAATATTACAGTTATGTAATGTTTTGACATAAAATATAATAATTTTTTAGTTAAAAATTTATTCTTTTAGTAACTTATAAATTTGAAATGCAAGTGACTCATGGTATTTCTTGTATTTGTAGTTTTTTTTAAAATTTCAAGTTTAACGAATTAATAAATAATCAACAGTTATTTCAAAAATCTAGCTAGTGAGTATGGTTTCCGTCAATGAAATTTAGGTGAAGTGAAAATATTAATATGAGAGGCAATGAAATTTAGGTGAAACAAAATATGAAAGTGAGAGGCAATAAAATTTAGGTGAAAATACTAGGCACCAATTATAGGTGCCTTTCACATATTTTGATAGACAGAAAATATATTGTTCTTGTTTTAGAAATTTAAAAGTATAAAACATTCTCCTCGTCTCAGTTCAGCCAAAGGGTTTAAAGTTGAGGGATTTTGTTGATTTTCAGGGCTAAGGTTAAAAACTTTGTTTAGATTTAAAGTTGATGCTTTTATAGGGGCTTATAATTTAAACTTTCAACTGAGTGCACAAAAATCATGATTCTAATGATGAATGATGAACCAGATACTTATATTCCACCATATCCCCGCAATCTTATTTCTGAACATATTTTCATGTTCGAGGGACCTCATCTCCGCCCAAAGTCTCTTGCTTATAGGATCCTCATCCCATTGTCTTTGCGACCTCCTAAGGTCCTTCCCAATTTGGGGCTAACTTTCCTTTCTCTCCAACTCTTAACACCTCAATCTTCCTTAACACCAAGTTTTCTTGGTGGAAAATCCTTTCTTTTACCCTACTTTTATAGTAAAGGGAGGCTCTGCACGGATGCTCTGCATTACAGGTGTTGGCTTCGTCGCTGACCTTGTCAATAAGGTCGAGAGCAAGCCTCATTCCTTCTTCATTAATTTCCACTTCATAAGCTTTAACCTTTCATAATCCGTGGGTGATCTCAAGGGGCACCACTGTCTCGGCTCTGTAGACCAACATGAATGGGGTAGCTTTAGTAGTATCTTTGTAGGTAGTATGATATGCCCAGAGTATAGCTAAAAATTTATACACACAAGTGTTTCTTGGGCTTTCGGCCCTCTTTTTGAGTCCATCAAGGATGATCCGATTAGTGACCTTTGCTTGCCCATTTGCTTGGGGATTGGCAATTGAGGTGAATCGAAGTTCTATGATGTTATCATTACAGTACTCCTTAAACTTTTCATTATCGAATTATCGCCCATTATTCGTAACAAGGATGTGTGGGATTCCAAATTGACATATCACATTCTCCTAGAAGAATTGAGAAATTTTCTTGGTGGTTATCTTGGCAGTGCTTTGGCCTCAATCTACTTAGTGAAGTAGTCAATGACAACCACGATGAGCTTCCTTTTTCCCGATGCTACAGGAAAGGGACCTAGTATGTCCATTCCCCATATTGCGAAGGGGATGGGGGAGCTAATGGACGTAACCTCTCTGGGTGTTGTCGAACTACAGAAACGTGCCTCTGGAATGTATTACACTTTTTCACATAAGATTTTGCACTGGATAATATGGCTGGCCAGTAAAACCCCAGCTGGGTTATCTTATGAGTGAAGGCCCTGCCCCTAAAGTAATGTCCGCAAATCCCTTCGTGGTCTTCCTTTAGTGCCTACTCTAGCTAATGAGGTCTTGAGCACTTCAAATATGGGATTACGAAAGACCTCTTGCATAAAAGACCTTTAATTAAAGAGTACCTCAATATGCTCTTACTGATAACTTGCGTGCCTCTTGGGCATCATCCGGGAGCCAACCCGTCTTAAGGTGGTTCTCGATGGAGTCAATCCATCAACTAGTCAAACTAATTGGTGATATCAGGCTTATAGCATGAATTATCAGGATCCTCAGGACTTGGAAGTAGATACTTCTTGGATAGTTTTCAATTTCAGATGAGGTGAACTTGAAAAGGGTGTCAGACGTAGTGTTCTTCTCTCTCGGTACATGTTCTGCATACCATTTATCAAATTGAGTCAATATTTCTTTCACGACCCTTAGGTAATTGGCCATGGCATCATCTCACTACCACATAAATGGCCTTCTGCAACGTCCAAAAATGATGTTGCCATAAAAAGTGTTGTCTTATGTGGCAAGAAATTGAAAAAAAATGATACATAGCAACATCATAACCAAATGTTACTTTAAATTTTGCCTTAAATTTGGTAGGCCAACACCCTTATACATGTTGCCTTAGATATCACTACTAGAATTCTGTCATTAGACATCGGTCCTTAGACATCGGTTGCTCAGACGATCGATGTTAAAGTTCATTTAGACATCGGTTATTTTAAAACCGATGTTACTTATTGTTTTAGACATCGGTCCAGAAAATAACCGATGTCTATACTTATTTTTCAAAAATGAAAAACGTTATTTAGACATCGGTTTTCTATATAACCGATGTTTTTGTTTTATAGACATCGTTGTATTTTACAACCGTTGTCGATGGTTAACTTAAAAAAAATTAAAAAAAAACGCAGAAACTTTCCCCCCTTATTCCCCAAATATTCCCCCCCCTTAACCAAAAAAAACCCGTTTCTCCCCCCTAATTATTTTTCCTGTCTCTCTCTCACTCTCTCTCTGCTCTCTCTCTCTTACTCTCACTCTCTCTGCTCTCTCTCTCTGAGCTCACTCTCTCTAGTTCTCTTTCCCTCTCTCTTCCATCTCTCTGCTTCTCTCCCTCTCTCTCTTCCATCTCTCTCTATCTCACACACACACCATATCAGTTTATAATAAGTACATAGGTTTTAATTAAACCCCAAATTGAAGAACACCATCAGTTAATCAAAATCCATCTACGAGAAACCCGAATTTCTGAACAGGTTTGTTTGTTCATTTAGGTTTGTATGTTCGATTAGGTTACATTTGTTGAATTAGGGTTTGTTCATAAATTTTAATGGGTTTTTTCCTTTTTGAACAGGTTTTGAAATTCATTGAGCCAAATAAGGTTTGTACTCTAATTTTATATTTTTTCTTGAGTTGTTTTAAATATGCATGTATATATATTTACATAAATCTGCATTTTTTAACATAAATTAGGTTTGTGTTCTTGTGTATATATATTTAGGTTTGCCTAAATATATCAATTAGGTTTGATATTTGCATGTATTTTTCTTTTCTGGTTGATATCTTTCGATTTTTGTCCGTTTAAAGTTTTAAGTAATAGTATGTTTTTAAATTCGATTTTGTCCATTTGCAGATTATCTCATCAAGTCTCGGAATTTGACAGTGCCTGCACATTTTACTTCAAGAAGGAGGTTAGAAATTCTTATTCGTTTGCTTTTTTCCTTTTTTTTGTATACATTATGTAGGAAGGGATTCACCAGTAACCGATCTGTCATTATTTATGTATACATTATTTGATTTGGATTGTTGTTTATGTATCATATTTAGTGTATCGTTCTCTTTTAATAGATGAGATGCCATGAATGTACTAGTTGTCATTTGTGTAAAATCTTTCAATTTTTTAAGGGCATGTTTGTTATTAATTCGCGCTTGAATATGTGCACTTGTATTGATTATGCTAGTTAAACAATGTTGACTTTCTTGGTTTTGTTTATATGCACTTGAATATGTGCACTTGCATTGATTAATTCACGCTTTGATGTTGAAATGACCATCTGGTGGTTAGGTTGCTAGGTTGCTGGTCATACATTTTCATTTATGGATAAGTCGTGGATATCGAAAGATAGGGATTCTTTAGAATTTGAAATTGGCGTCGAAGAATTCTTAATTTTCGTTGAAGAAAATTGTAAAGATCCTAAAAGAATTCCTTGTCCATGTGGTCGATGTGTGAATTTTAAAAAATTCTCAACCAAAATCATAATGGGACATATCTACGATCATGGTTTTAGTTTGGGGTATGTTGATTGGATTTGGCATGAAGAAAAATCTACTAGGAGTACTAGGTCTTCTATAGGTAGTACACGTCCTGCTTCAGACCAACCTATAGAGCACTTTGTTGCATCAGAAACTGTTGAAGTTTGTGAAGCGGCTTTTAATTCAGGTAATTACGATAAAGATTCATATGATTTTCAGAGGTTTGTTGTTGATGCGGAACAACCGTTGTTTGAGGGCAGCGAGTGCACAAAGTTAGAGTCAATGTTAAAATTGCACAACTGGAAAGCTAGGTTTGGTATTAGCGACACTGCCTTTACTGAGCTGCTCTCTTCAGTTGGCTCGATCCTTCCCAAAGATAATGTGTTACCTCCTAACGCATATGAAGCGAAGAAAACTTTATCCGATTTAGGTCTAGTATATATAAAAATTCATTCGTGTCCCAATGATTGTACACTGTATAGGGGCATACATTCTGATGCTTCTCAGTGTCCTCATTGCAAGCTGTCACGTTGGAAAGTACGGAAGAATGGCCAACTTAGGGTCAATGTTCCAGCCAAGGTCATGTGGTATTTTCCTATAATTCCAAGATTTAAACGGTTAGCTAAATCTCCCTCTACTGCTGAACTCATGACTTGGCATGCAAATCAGCGAATAAATGATGACAAGATGTGACATCCGGCCGACTCTCCTTCTTGGAGGAATATCGATTACCGGTGGCCTGCCTTTGGTAGTGAATCTAGGAATATTAGGTTGGCTTTATCAGCGGATGGTATCAACCCGCATACTAATGGGTTAGTCAATCGATATACATGCTGGCCAGTAGTGTTGGTAACGTACAATCTTCCTCCATCGTTATGCATGAAAAGGAAGTTCATGATGTTGTCAGTTTTAGTTCCTGGTCCACATGAGCCGGGAAATAACATCGACGTTTATTTACAAACGTTGATTGATGATCTGAAAAAACTTTGGGAAGAAGGTGAACCAAACGTTTATGACGCCTATAGTAAATCATATTTCACTCTAAAAGCAATTTTATTGTGGACTATAAATGATTTTCCAGCATATGGAAACTTGTCAGGCTGCGTGAATAAGGGTTATAAGAGTTGTCCAATTTGTGGTGACGATATTGTGGCTAAATATTTAAGTCACAGTAGGAAGATGTGCTTCCAAGGTCATCGTCGTTATTTGCCTAGGCAGCACCCTTATAGGAGGCAGAAGGCGGCCTTTAACGGATAACAAGAGTTGGGGAACGCATGTCAACCCCTTTCCGAAGAAGAAGTGTTAGCGCGTCAGGAATGAATTGATTTTTGTTTTGGAAAAGAGGTGAAGAAGTCGAAGAAGGTGGAATGTCCATGGAAGAAAAAATCTGTTTTCTTTGAGTTATAATATTGGAAATATCATCATGTTCGCCACTGTCTCGATGTTATGCACATCGAGAAAAATGTGTGTGATAATCTTCTTGGGACGTTATTAAATATGCGAAAGTCAAAAGATAGTGAGGTGGCATATCGTGATATGATTGATATGGGTGTTAGACATGATTTAGCTCCTCAAGTAGGAGAAAAGAAGACCTATCTGCCTCCTTCCCCTTTTACTTTGTCGAAGGTTGAAAAAAAAAGTGTTAAACTCATTCTTGTCTATGAAACTTCCTTCTGGACATGGATCAAACATAAAAAATTATGTATCCATGTCTGATTTGAAGATATACGGGCTTAAGTCCCATGACTGCCATATCCTTCTCCAACAACTCCTCCCTGTTGCCATTCGGTCCGTTCTCCCAAAAAATGTTAGGGTCACAATCATACGACTGTGCTTCTTTTTTAATGCTTTATGCAACAAAGTTGTCGATGTCTCGAAACTCGATAAATTGCAGTCAGATGTAATAATAACCTTATGCGATCTAGAAAAAATATTCCCTTCATCATTTTTTGATGTAATGTTACATCTTATTGTCCACTTGGTCCTAGAAGTGCGTTTATGTGGACCGGTATTTTATAGATGGATGTATGCCTTCGAACGATTCAATAAAGTGCTAAAGAGCTACGTACGAAACCGATATTATCCTGAAGGTTGTATGGCAGAAAGCTACCTTAAAGAAGAATCAGTAGAATTCTGCACAGAATTTATGAGCCAGACTTGTACAACTGCCGGCATTCCAGTTGAGCAAGGCAAGCAATCTGGTCCATTATCTGCCGCGATAATAAAGGTCGTGGAAGAAAAAGAGCGAGATGAGGCTCATCTGCATGTCCTTCAAAACAATGATGAAGTGTATTCCTATATCGTGTACGTTTATTTTATTAACTTGTCCTATTTGTTTGAAGATGTAATTTTTGTGGGTTATTTCTAATATTTATGCATATTCTCAGAATGCACAAGGAGTATTTGGATGAAATTTACCGAGGGAAGAAAAAAAGTGTTCATTGGTTCATGGGAGAGCACAATCGGCTATTTGCGGATTGGTTTGAAAAAAAAGTAGGTTTTGTGTATTGTCTACTTAAATAGTTGTTAGTTGTAGTTTGCAACTGATGGATTTTTTTATTATATAATATTATGTATAGGTAAGTAGTGAAATGAAGGGAAATCTCGATGCTGTTTCAGAGACGATACGATGGCTCGCTGGAAAACCATCATTTTCTGTTTTAACTTATCAAGGTTTTTCAGTCAATGGAGTCCGATACTTTACGAAAGACCGAGATGATGCGCGAGTTGTTCAAAACAGTGGAGTTTCTGTGGTTGCTAAGGCAGTCCAGGTGTCCAGTACGAAAGATTTAAACCCCATTGAGAGTGATATGACCTTTTATAGCATAATCTTGGAAGTATGGGAGTTGGATTACCATGAGTTCAAAGCTCCACTCTTCTTGTGTAAATGGGCAGAGAATGATAAAGGCATAAAGATCGACGATCTTGGCTTCACACTTGTGGATTTCAATCGACAAGGCCATAAGAAGGATAAATATGTCTCTGTTGACCAAGTCAACCAGGTCTTTTACATTAAAGATCTGGTTGATCCTACTTGGTCGATCGTGTTAACTTCCATAACTAGAGACTATCAAGAGTTGTATAACGACGATGATTTGGGTGACACGATCATGGAACATCCTCCCTTCTGCTCTAATATCCCTGCTTCTGATGTGACCAATGAAGACGTTGCGCATAGTATTAGGCCTAATGTTGAGGGAATTTGGGTTAAAAAATGATCCTCTTAATTTAGCTCTCTGTACTTTTTGCTTGTTATAATTTAATCAGCATATTTAATTTTCCTTTGTAATTTTTTTGAGTTAATGAATTATAGTGACTAATGCATTTTTCTTTTGTAATTTTTCTTTTATAATTTTTTTGTATTTTGTTTTTGTATTTGTTTTGAAATTTTCCAGTTGTAATTTTGAATGCATTTTTATTCATGCATATGTAATTTTGAATGTATTTTAATTCATGTAGAGTTTCATTTATTCAGTGACTAAATATTTCTTGTTTTATTATTCAGAGTGAAGGACAAAAATGGCAAAGAAAAAGAGAACCAACAAAAGCAAATCTAAAAAAGTTAAAGAGGTCGAAGAACATTGTGATCAGGAGGTTGAAGAGCACTGTGATCAGGATGGACAAGCACCAAGTGAACCTCAAATTGAAAAGCAACAGTCTGAACAAGAAACAACAACTAATTCTAATTCTGCGAAAAGAAGGTTGGGAGCTGCACGAGGTGTTTCCTCTCTTAAAAAAGTATTGGTAAGGAAGGCCCGGGGCAAGAGATTTAAAATCAGATACAATGAGTTTGGAGTTCTTGTCGGAGATACTAGGTGTACCTTACAGTCCTACATAGGGCACCTGGCAATAAATATGATTCCTATCGACATTGACAGCTGGCCAAATGTGGATCGGGAATTGAAAGATAAATTATGGCTTGATATTAAGGTATTAAATTATAGTTGACACACACAACTTATTTTTAGTACTACTATCTAAGCCTTATAAACTTGTGTATTTTATTGTCCATAGGGTACATTTAAAGTTGCTCCGGAAAGTGAGGCTATGGTGCTTAAGTCTGCAGGAGAGAAGTGGAGACAGTTTAAAACTGATTTAACAACTAAACACGTGATGCCATATGCTGAAAAAAAGAAGAAACTGAAGAGGCCTCCAAAAAATTATCGGTTTGTGGGTCAAGAAGCTTGGACGAGATTTATCGCGCAGAGGACAGGTGATAAGTGGCTGGTATGGATGCATTTTATTTGCCAGTGTACCCTTTTTGGATTTAGAATATTTACTTGGATATAATTATTCGTTGTATGATGCAGAAACTACGCACCCTGCAGAGCGAAAGAGTGCGTAATCGAAAATATCATCATCGTTTGTCAAGGAAGGGTTACATTGGTTTACAAGAGGATGAAGTAAGAACCTAGCTATAATTTTTTCTCATCTTCAACAAATAAAGCATCTTTTAATTTTTTCTCATCTTCAACAGATAAAGAAAGGCAAACTAAAGCCCGAGGAGAAACCAGATCGGGCAATATTTTGGAAAAAGGCTCAAAAGTCAAAGCTAGATGATGAGGAACTTGATGAAGATAAAGAAGCAGTATTTGCCAGAATTGTAAGTAAATATTATGAAAAAAACTGCATTTAATCGAGAAAAACAGATTATAATGAGAAATCTATTTATTCCTTCATTATTCATAATATGTCCCTAAGATCTGATGTGTATTCATATCTGCATTAGGATGAATTACTCGAAAAGAAGGAGAAGGGTGAATTCGTACCATCTAGAACTGATGATGTGTTTACTACGGCACTCGGAACTCCTGAGCATTCAGGCAGGGTTCGAGGAGTTGGAGGTTTTGTCACCCCAAAAATATTCTTTAATCTGCCGAAAGAGAGAAAACCTGTAATTACCAAGGCGGAGTTGTTGGCCCATGATAGAGTGCTACAGGAGGAGTTGGTAAGAACAAGGCGGGAAATGGCTGAGCTCAAGTCATTGTTTACAGGATCTAATCAGCAGTCTCCAAATTTTTCGGAGAGAGCAAGTTGCCAACCAGTTGAAGGAGAACCAAAAGCAAAAGAAATATTGGTGAATGATGATTGTCTTGCTTATGATCAACCCCCTCCATCAGAAAAGAAGGTATATTTCATAAATATTATTGTAATTATACGGTTCTTCAAATTGTAGAGTAATTATATAATTTACTCCTTACAATTATAGGGTCCACAAATTTGTGAGCTTTCGGTGGATAGCATCGAAAATAAGGTTGCTTTTGGTACTGTTTTCGAAGATGATGAAATGAATGTTTCGGTTCATGGAGTGCCCCTGAAGCCTGGACATGCTCGTGTGTCGGTTGATGGACATATCCAACCAGATGCTTTAGTTCCCGTGCCTATACCTGGTGAAATTGAACATGTTCATGAAGCCGTTGGTTCACACTTGGCATGGCCTCGAAATTTAATCAGCCTACGGACAATTGTGGTATTTACATGTGCTTGTTGGTTGCTAAAGTTGTATAAAAGTTGAAAAATAGGGGTTAATTAGGTGAATAAATGTCTACTTATATTCTTTCATTTTTTTGTAGAAAAAGAAAAGAGATCTGTCGCAGTCAAAGAACAAGGGTGAGGTGCATAAAATTCAACAAGAGTTCACTCACGTCAAGGTCAGCAAGAAGGTGCCACGCCAATAAAAGGTATTGTACAAACATGTTATGACATTTATGAAAACCAGTGGGGAATCGATCCCTATTCCATGTGATTCCGATGTGTTTGGAGTTGAGAAGACAATATATATATTGCATGAGAATTTAAAAGCATTGTTAGAGTTTGACATGATTGGACAAGCTGCGATATCTGCGTATATGGCGTAAGTAATTTATTTTCGTGGTTATAGGTTCTGTTTGAATTATCGCACAACTGGTCTGCTAGTAATTTTAATTTCTCCCACATATGTATAGGCACTTGTATAGTACAATTAAGAGGGTTCGCAAGAATGATGATGTGGTCCTGTATGGATTTTTTGATCTTGGCGCCAACTTTAATTTGAATGCTGATTTTCAACGAAATGTTGGTAGTCGGTTGAAAGAGGGTAATCAAAATCACATATTCTTCCTGCCACATAATCATCAGTAAGTATTTTTAAATGCATATTGTAATCTATTAATTTAATTTTCTTTTAGGTTTTTAGGCTATTTTTTAAAATATCTGACTTGTGTAAATTTATAATAATACAGTTGTCACTGGATTCTGGTCGTAATATGGGATGGCGACATTTACATTCTCAATCCTTTGCCTCATCCAACTCATTTTGATGATTTAGAAAAAACTTTATCAGAGTAACATTATTCCTTTTATTTTTTAGGTTGTTTTCATTTATTTCTTGTATTCGAAATATGACTCTTGACACCGTGTCATTATAATATGCAGGACAATAAAACAAGTTAATTCTCGTACAGGAAGGGGTAACAAAGCTCCTAAAATCAAGAATCTTGTAGTAAGTAATTTATATTATAATTTTTATAGTACGACAGTAATCTTGATTTAATCAGTTTGTAAATCCAGTTTTTTTTATCTTAACAGGGATCCCCGAAACAGCCTGGTGGGGTTGAATGTGGTTATGTGGTCATGAGGTACATGAAGGAAATTATTGAGGACAGGGAAATTTCTTTTACTTCTAAGGTCCGTACATTCATTTTTGTATGACTGAATGTGGCATTTTAGATGTATTTTTTTTATGATTTCCCTTTTCGGTTTACTCAATTTTTAGTGGGTGACCAAGACTCGCAAGTCTTACACTCTAGAGGAGCTAGACCAGGTTCGCTGTGATGTTATCGACTTCATTCAAGACAAAATGTAGATTGTAAATTTCCTCGCCTCGCTACTGTAAATTCTGGTTTCATAATGTACTTGATGATCGAATTTGTAAGATGCATGTTTGACAATGTGTTAGAACTATTTTCGCTATATATTTGTTGTTGATTGGTTAATGTAGATGTTCTGAATTTTCTAGTAGATGTTTTAGGTTGTTGATTGGATAAAAACTGTTGTTGGTTGAATCTGGGTTAATTGTTGGTTGATGGGGTGAAAATTGTTGGTTGGTTGGATGGAAAATTGTTGGTTGATTGGATTTTACCATATGGAGTTTTCTGGTTCATGCAAAAATAGAGATGCTCAGTTTAATTATAATAGAAACATACATCACATTGTTATTAGAACCGATGTTAAAAAACCATAAATAACATTAGTGTACACATATAAAAGCAATGTCTTAAAATCACAAAGACATCAGAAAAATAAAATATTCGATGTTAATAAAAGAATATTAGCACATGAAAATAGGGTAATAACATCAATTTAAAATTAAACACCCGATGTCTATTTATCATACTAACATCGGTTTTTTAGAAAACAACCGATGTCTATTATCAACATTGACATCGGGTACTTAGAAAATGATCGATGTCTATTATCAACATTGACATCGGGTACTTAGAAAATGATCGATGTCTAATAAGATATAGACATCGGTTTTTTATTTTTAACCGATTTATTTTATAAATATTGATTGTGTGTTAGAGTTTTAAATAGGCCTAATCGTCCTAATATTACATTTCTGAACTTGACATTAAACAATTATATAACGTCAATGTGAATTAGACATCAGAAATTTTTCAGAAACGATGTGTAATATTACATAGATATCGTTTTTTAACCGATGTCTATGAGAAAATACATTTAACATCAGTTGCGAAGACATCATACATTTTTTACATAGACATCGGTTAAAAACCGATGTCTAAGGTCTTTTTTCTAGTAGTGTATGCAAAATAAATAAAAAAAATGGGGGAAAAGTCCCGCTCTACCTAAAATAACCCACACAAATTAAAATAAAAAACTTAAAAAAGAAAAAACACAAACACAAGTTCATCTTACTCTCCACACAGACACTCTCTCGCTACTGCTCATCCGCTCATCTCGCCGCCGCACATCTCCCCGCCGCACATCTCACTGAAGCTTCTCATTTAAAACTCCATTTCATCATTTCAGCTATGTTTTAAACCTCCACTTAGGTGTTATTACGGGTACGAACTTGATTTAATTTGTTAATCTGGGGTTTATAATCCTTAATTTTGGGGCATTTTTTTATTATTTGTTTACAAATTCTAATTTTAATTTGTTAATTATGGGGATTTCAAATCCTAATTTGGGGTGGTTTATATGTGTGCCCTATTTATATCGGTTCCGATTGTTAGATTTCTCTATGAGCTTTACTGGTCTATGGTATGCGATTGTTTCGATGTTTCAAGTGCTTTTTGTGTTGAATTTGATGAATTTGTTGAATTTATGGTGTGATTTCATGTTTTATGTTTGTGTAAGTTCGTGATGACTTGTCATTTCAGAGGTGCAAATTCATGTTTCGATGACTTGTTTCGATGTTTCATGTTTTGTCAAATTCATAAAAAAATAAAGTGTGTTAAATATATGATAATTATTTTTGTTTTTAGTAAATAAAACAATCCATATAATTAATTAATTTTTTGAATATCTTTATTTCTAACATGAAATTTTTTTGAAACTTTAAACGATGGAAATTTCATGACACACAAAGAGTTTGAGAAAATAATTCAAATTAAAGAGAATGGTTAAATTTCATCAGGTAGTTAAAAAAATAAAACCCACTTCCATACCTATTAGATTATATTTAAATCCCAAGTTCATCCCTAAAGGGGCAAACAATAATTTATTTACATCATTTAATTCCATAAGAATAAGTTTCCTTAGTAGAGGTTTCGTTTGGGAGTGTTGGTTAAAACTGATGTGCTGTAAAAGAAAGTGCCGGTGAAAAAAGTGATGTCAGAAAAATTAGATGATTGTTTGGTAATTTTTTTAATTTATGCATATTTTGATATATAATATATAAAAATAATATTTTTGAGAAAGTAAGATGGTGAAACGCTTTTTCCAGAAGTATGGGGGACATGCTTTTTAACCAAAAGCACTTTTCCATACATGTGCTTTTAGAAGTTACAAAACACCTTTGTCATAACTTTTGAGCAAAAAGTATAGTACCTGTCTGTAACAGTAATACCAAAAGAAGCCTAAAGAACCACATTAGGGTAACTATATTGCTTACTAAATGTAGGGAACAACAACAATAGAGTAAGATATATTCATTATTATTACTATGTGACTAATCACATTGTTATTTAAATTTTTTACTTGTGGCACTATAATTGTCTATTCTCCTCTAGATGGATTTTCACCAAGAATTGTGTCTATAATATTGAAATAACTACTACATTAGACAAGAATTTTTAAAGGTGTTACACGTGTGAGTATTTTGGGATATAAACAAAAAATTTTAATTTTGATAAAATATTACAGTTATGTAATGTTTTGACATAAAATATAATAATTTTTGAGTTAAAAATTTATTCTTTTAGTAACTTATAAATTTGAAATACAAGTGACTCATGGTATTTCTTGTATTTGTAGTTTTTTTTTAAAAATTTCAAGTTTAACGAATTAATAAATAATCACCAGTTATTTCAAAAATCTAGCTAGTGAGTATGGTTTCCGTCAATGAAATTTAGGTGAAGTGAAAATATTAATATGAGAGGCAATGAAATTTAGGTGAAACAAAATATGAAAGTGAGAGACAATGAAATTTAGGTGAAAATACTAGGCACCAATTATAGGAGCCTTTCACATATTTTGATAGACAGAAAATATATTGTTCTTGTTTTAGAAATTTAAAAGTATAAAACATTCTCCTCGTCTCAGTTTAGCCAAAGGGTTTCAAGTTGAGGGATTTTGTTGATTTTCAGGACTGAGGTTAAAAGCATTGTTTAGATTTAAAGTTGATGCTTTTATAGGGGCTTACAATTTAAACTTCCAACTGAGTGCACAAAAATCATGATTCTAATGATGAATGATGAACCAGATACTTATATTCCACCACATCCCCGAAATCATACTTTTGAACATATTTTCATGTTCGGGGGACCTCATCTCCGCCCAAAGTCTCTTGCTTATAGGGTCCTCATCCCATTGTCTTTGTGACCTTCTAAGGTCCTTCCCAATTAGGGGCTAACTTTCCTTTCTCTCCAACTCCTAACACCTCAATCTTCCTTAACACCAAGTCTTCTTGTTGGAAAATCCTTTCTTTTACCCTCCTTTTATAGTAAAGGGAGGCTCTGCGCGGATGCTTCGAATTACGGGTTTTGGCTTCGTCGCTGACCTTGTCAATAAGGTCGAGAGCAAGCCTCATTCCTTCTTCATTAATTTCCGCTTCATAAGCTTTAAGCTTTGATAATCCGTGGGTGATCTCAATGGGCACCACTGTCTCGGCTCCGTAGACCAACATGAATGGGGTAGCTTTAGTTGTATCTTTGTAGGTAGTATGATATGCCCAGAGTATAGCTAAAAATTCGTCGACCCAAGTGTTTCTTGGGCTTTCGGCCCTCTTTTTGAGTCCATCAAGGATGATCCGATTAGCGACCTATGCTTGCCCATTTACTTGGGGCTGGGCAATTGAGATGAATCGAAGTTCTATGATGTTATCATTACAGTACTCCTTAAACTTTTCATTGTCGAATTATCGCCAATTATTCGTAACGAGGATGTGTGGGATTCCAAATTGACATATTACATTCTCCTAGAAGAATTGAGAAATTTTCTTGGTGGTTATCTTGGCAGTGCTTTGGCCTAAATCTACTTAGTGAAGTAGTCAATTACAACCACGATGAGCTTCCTTTTTCCCGATGCTACAGGAAAGGGACCTAGTATGTCCATTCCCCATATTGCGAACGGGATGGGGGACCTAATGGACGTAAGCCTCTCTAGGTGCTGTCGAACTACAGAAACGTGCCTCTGGAATGTATTACACTTTTTCACATAAGCCTTTGCACTGGCTAATATGGATGGCCAGTAAAACCCCAGCTGGGTTATCTTATGAGTGAAGGCCCTGCCCCTAAAGTAATATCCGCAAATCCCTTCGTGGGCTTCCTTCAGTGCCTCTTCTAGCTAATGAGGTCTTAAGCACTTCAAATATGGGATTACGAAAGACCTCTTGCATAAAAGACCTTTAATTAAAGAGTACCTCAATGCTCTTACTGATAACTTGCGTGCCTCTTGGGCATCATCCGGGAGCCAACCCGTCTTAAGGTGGTTCTCGATGGAGTCAATCCATCAACTAGTCAAACTAATTAGTGTTATCAGGTTTATAGCATGAATTATCGGGATCCTCAGGACTTGGAAGTAGATACTTCTTGGATAGTTTTCGATTTCAGATAAGGTGAACTTGGAAAGGGTGTCGGACGTAGTGTTCTTCTCTCTCGGTACATATTCCGCGTACCATTTATCAAATTGAGTCAATATTCCTTTCATGACCCTTAGGTAATTGGCCATGGCATCATCTCACTACCACATAAATGGCCTTCAGCAACGTCCAAAAATGATGTTGCCACAAAAAATGTAGTCTTATGTGGCAAGAAATTGAAAAAAATGATATATAGCAACATCATCACCAAATGTTACTTTAAATGTTGTCTTAAATTTGGTAGGCCAACACCCTTATACATGTTGCCTTAAATATGCAAAAAAATTAAAAAAAATGGGGGAAAAGTCCCGCTCTACCTAAAATAACCCACACAAATCAAAATAAAAAACTTAGAAAAGAAAAAACACAAACACAAGTTCATCTTACTCTCCACACAAACACTCTCTCGCTGCTGCTCATCCGCTCATCTCGCCGTCGCACATCTCCCCGCCGCGCATCTCACTGAAGCTTCTCATTTAAAACTATATTTCATCATTTCAGCTATGTTTCAAAGCTCCACTTAGGTGTAATTACAGGTACAAACTTGATTTAATTTGTTAATCTAGGGTTTATAATCCTTAATTTTGGGGCATTTTTTTATTATTTGTTTACAAATTCTAATTTTAATTTGTTAATTATGGGGATTTCAAATCCTAATTTTGGTGGGTTAATATTTGTACCCTATTTATATCGGTTCCGATTGTTAGATTTCTCTACGATCTTTACTGGTCTATGGTATGCGATTGTTTCGATGTTTCGAGTGCTTTTTTTTTGTTGAATTTGATGAATTTGTTGAATTTATGGTGTAATTTCATGTTTTGTGTTTGTGTAGGTTCGCGGTGACTTGTCGTTTCAGAGGTGCAAATCGTGATTGATTCGGTTGAGTTTTCCGATAGGGAGGATGATGAAGGCGTTGCTTCGGATTTTGCGGATATTGTTACTCAAATGGCTCAGGACGTGAGTCATTTTTGTCGAGTTCATGTAATATTATGTATTTATGTTGTGATAAGAGTTTAGTGTTGGTTTGCGCTTTTTGTTTGTCTCGAGAAATGTTGTAGTTATTGGAATTGAACTAAGTTGAGCTAAGTTTAGTGAAGCGGAACTTGAGTTTGAGGGAGTGGTAGTGTGGGAATATAATATGGATTTATGTAGTTGATTTTCTATAATACTGTAGGTGATTTATTTGGATGGTGTTAAATAGTTAGAAACCAGATAATGAATTTTTGTCTGGATTGTACATGTAGAATATGGTGGTGAGTTGCACGTGCCGAAATAAATGGATAAACCAACAATTTGTATCATGAGTAACTACAAGCGCTTACCTAAATAGTACATTTTCTTCTAAATGCTAGGGGTCATAAGTGTCGATGTATTTTGTTGTTGTTGTAGCATTGTGTAATATTCTTCGTTTGTGTAGAGTATTTTTAGTAGGGTATGATGAAATCCAAACATTTTGCCCCATATAAAAATGAAAGTAGGCATGTCCTAATTCGTAAAAGTTATATGTTGTTATTGCTTATAAACTAGTTTGATACACTTGTGAGATAAAAACAAACACATTCCTACCCTAACAGGTTTGGAATTTACTGGTTCAAGTTTGTTTTCATTCAAACTCTTTGGTTCCCTTAAAGCACGTAAGGAATCCAGGCTCCAATTATATTTAGTTGTCAAAAGTTTTTACATAATTGTTGTAAATAGATTTAGGCGATGTTGAGGTGTTAGGGTGTTGTAGAGCCAATGATATAAAGCCATCTACCTGGTAAATGAGGTGGAGCCAAAAATTGTACTACCTGTATTTGATTTGCTAAAGCACTTGAGCTTATTGGTTAGAAGTTCAAATAATTTATAAAATATTGGGTAAATGATGATATCATGCTTATGAACTTGTTCATTTTTGTGTATGAAGCACCTTCTTAATTATTTTATCCGCAAGCAGTTTGCTAATTGTGTGAAACTGTGCTTGGAGTCGTTTGCTTATTTATGATCACAAGTTCACCTTGCAAGGAGTCGTTCAATATTATTAAAGTACTACTGATGAATTAGATATATGGTGTGCAAATTGACTTATCTCGGAAGCGGGAACATATTAAGGTTCACTTCAAAATGTATGAGGGTAAACCAGAAAACACCACTTCAGTTGTGGCTGAGATTATGATGATAAATCACATATTCGTTCATGGTTAGAAGCATCAATGACTAGGGAATAAACTGAATTGAATCAAACAAAGTGAGTACACCTCACATTTATATTTGTCATAAATATTTCAGGTTATTTATAGGAGAGAGATTGTTGTATTTATTTAGTTTACCTGGAGTCTACCCGTGTTATATTCCCCACCGCGTCATTCCATACACAGACATATTTGATAGCTTGTCTGTTGATAATATCTTTCTTATGGGCTACAATTTATGTGTTCAATACCGTACTTTGGAAATCCTTGTATTAGCAAATTCTCGGAGGTCTGCCCAATTTCTTCTTTTATTATATTTTTCCATATATTTGTATATTTTATTCTTTTTCTGCATCAGTCACAATAATTCGTTTCTATCCTTTTAGGTCGAGACAGTGACATAATTTGGTGTTATTTTACTTCTTTTTGCTCTAGGGCTGCAGTTCTCCACATCAAAGGTTAGTTGATATTTGTTTGTTTTTTTGCCCTGTACAAGCTGAGCTACATTGAATTAGTGCCGACACTGGTTCCTAATTTTATCTCCTTCTAATGATAGCTAAAAGTTGTTCGAGCAGTCGTGGTTATGGGAGGCCTGCTTCAGATATTCAGGTTTTTATATAAAATTTCTAATCGCACTGGTGTCATCTTATTAATAATTATTTCCCAACTAGTTTTTTATACATCAGTGATCTTTTTGTTATATACGTTTGAACTGTTAGTCTTCTGTTCCTTGGGTTTTTATATGCATCTGCAGCAGAATGATTTGATTTAATATCTTGCTTATAGTTTGTTAATATATTAGCAAATATCAATCCTGTCAGACTTGTTCTGTGTTGCTGCAGAGAGCATATATGCCAACGGTAAGAAAGACCAAACTATCGCAATCTCATCAACTAAAACTAGTACTGCAGAAAGTAATACATCCACTTCCAAACTTGAAGAGGAACTTAAAATTACTTCTCGGCTTCAAAATTTTGAATTTAATGATCTTAAGATGGCCACTAAAAATTGTAGGCCTGATAGTTTTCTTGGTGAATGGGAATTTGGTTGTGTATTTAAGGGGTGGATCGAAGAGAATGGGATAGCACATGTGAAATCTGGAACTGGTGGTGCAAGTGGAGCAAGGAAAGCACGACCTTGATACTTCTGCATCTCTTAGATATATCTTAATATTTTGTTATTTTTGTGATCAACTTATAACTATTATACTTATCATGTTTTGTTAGATTTTGACCTAAACAAGTAATCTTATCCATGTATCTATGTTTTGTCATAATAATTGAAATTGTATGACTTTAAAGATGATGCTGGTGATACATGGAATGATTTAGCTACATGATTTGCTCATACGAATATACCTAAGGTCTTTATTGTCCAATGTGAAATTGCTTATCTTAGTCAGAGATCAATGTTTGTTTCCATTCCACTAAATTTATGGCTCTTAATGATAAACCCGAGTAAATTTCTGAGTTGCCTTACTATAGCTGCAATAAGTGTATATGTGAAGTCAATAACAAATTGAACTTGTACATAAGAAAAAGTCTTATCTCTCAATTTCTTATGTGATTAAACGATTCTTTACAGTCACTCGAGGTCATCTTCTCATGATAATACCTCATTCATCCTAAAGGGAAGCATATGAAATGAAGAATATCAAAGAGAAAACGTATCTTTTAATGTGCTTGTTGGGTTATCTGCTATGTCATTTAAGACAATGAATATGGTAACAGACACTCCAATCTATGAAGAAGAAGAATAGTGTCGGTGACACTTCATCCACTCCCTTCTGTGACTTTTGTCAAATGACAGGACACCTTAGTGATAAATATTTCTGCATTTATAGCTACCTTGAATGGCCTAAAATATTTGGTAAACCCAAACCTAAACCTATAAATCAACTAAATAAAGGTAAATCTCAAGCTAATAGTGTTAGTCTTGATAACAACTCTTAGTCTTTCTCCAAGACTTCAGATCTTCAAGTGAAACATCAGTCAACTCTTTCTCTGATGGCCAATTCAAGGAACTTATGCAGATGATTCAGGCTATGAATAAAGAGATACTTATTGCTCCTAATTCTGGATGGTAATCTTCAAAAAATATTCTTCGTGGAGCAGGTATATTTTATCAATTTGCTGGTTATAGTAATGCTCATCTCCAAACTATTCATTGTTAAAAAAGGATGAGGCTTGGGGTTCGGAAAGTTAAAAAATCTTAACTTGGCTATGCTCGCTAAACAAGGGAGGAGGCTAGTGAATAATGATAATGCAGGCATAGTATTTTCCTGATGGAGATTTTTTGACAGCACATCTTGGGGCCAACCCTTGTTACATGTGGTATAGTATTCTGGTAACTCAATATTTGGTTAAAAGAAGATGTGGGAGAAGGATTGGAGATGATAACGGAACAAATATTTGGAAAATACCATGGTTTTCATGCCCATAAAATGGTATTTTTCACTAGAATTAAAAGATAGTAAAGTTAGTGGTCCAAATAATGTTGCTCAAAACAGGTGGGATAATGATATCATAAATGATCTTGGTAATGAAAGAGACGGGCAGCTGATTAAACAGATTCCTATTCAAAGAAGAAATAGGGCAGATTCGTGCTTCTGGAACTACGCCCAAAAGGCTCAAATGCAATACTTTATTAATATGGCAATAGGCCAAAAAAGCATTACAGCCTGTTTTTGACCTTTGCAACAGAAAATGGACATTACATTAGCGGCGAATGCTGGATTTGACTCCTAATGCAATGCTTTTTGTCATCAACTACAACGATACAAATCATTGCATCAGGAGCATACTCCAATAAAATAAGTCAATTATGTGACTTGGAATGTCACGTGATCTGCCACGTAAAATTTTAACACGTCATAACATGATATGTCATCAATTACCACCTCGGTGTATTGATCCACATGTGCCACGTCAACATGGTGGGACACAGTTTTTAGATGAATGACGTATATTAAATTAAGTTTAGTTCATATACTCATATTATGTCCAATTTATCAAAAAATAATATGAGTTTAAACTTTTAGGTACAAGTGATTGTATAGTTACAAATATATAGTAATTTTTTCTATATTTCAAAACACTCCACGTAATTAAATAATTTTTTTGAAATATCTTTATTTCTAATATTAAAAAAAATTGAATCTTTAAATAATGAAAATATCATAACACACAAAGAGTTTGAGAAAATAATTCACTTTAATGACAATGGTTGATTTTAATCACAAGAAAATACAACATATTGGTTAAAAAATAAAACTCCCCTCGATATCTATTAGATTATATTTAAATCCCTCTAATAACAATAAATTAAGTTAATACTCATTTCCCTAATTTGAGGCAAATGCCAAGTTATTTACATATATTGCTTACTAAATCTAATCTAGGGAACAACATCGCGCTAAATAAAAATTCTCATTATTATTATGTGATTAATCACATCCTTATTTAAGTTTTTTAATTTCTAGCACCATACCTGTCTATTCTAATATATATAAATTTTTAGCAAGAATTTGACTCTAGAATGTTGAAACAGCTAGGGGACATCATTTTTTAAAGGTTTTACACATGCAAGTATTTTCGGTTAAAAATAAATATTTATATTTTTGATAAAAGATTATAATTATATGATTGTTTTGACAGAGGATATAATAAATTTGGAGTTGATTTTTTTTCATTTTAGTAGCTTATAAATTTGAAATACAAGTAACTCTTGGTACTTTTTGTATATGTAATTTTTTTGTAAAATTTTAAGTTTAACAAATTAGTAAATAATAAATAATTAATTCAAAAATCTAGCTTATGTGATGACCTGGTTACTTGGATTTCAACGAGCAGTCAATGAAATTTAAGTGAAGTGAAAATATTAAAGTGAGAGGCAGTGAAATTTAGCTAAACTATTGAGCCCAAAGGTAGCCGCCTTACCCATATTTTGAAATTTAGGTGAAAATAATGAGCGGCAAAGATAGGCGCTAGAGACAAAGAAATATATTGTTCCTTTTTGAGAAATTTAGCATCTCCCAAATCAAGTATAAAATCATTCCCCTTGTCTCACTTCAACCAAGAAGACCTTGAACTAGGGTGTAGAGCAAAAGGGTTTCAAGTTGAGGGATTGTGTTAATTTTCAAGCTTGAGGTTTCAAATAAAAGTTAAGATTTAAAGTTGAAGCATTTACAGGGGCTTAGGGTTTAACATCCAACTGAGTGCACATCAAAGCATGGTTCTAATGATGAATGCTGAACCAAATACTTATATTCCACGTCCTTCTAATCCTACTTACGAACAGGTATATTATATTTATTTTGTAAATGATGTTTGAATAATAGTTACATACAGTTGTGAGATACAAATTGTATTCAAGATCTTTTCTTTTAAATGTAGATGATAAATCATGCAGTCTCAACTCTGGGGAGCAGAAAGGGTTCAAGCTGCATAGCAATAGCCAAATTTGTAGAAAACAATTACGATCATCTGCCAACTAATTTTAGAAAGACCCTGCTTCGTAAGCTTAAACAACTAGTTGATGTTGGAAAGCTCATCAGAGTGAAGAATTCATTTAAGCTTCCCCTTAAATGAAAAACAAGATATGAAATTATGAAATTTCATAAGATTCTTTTTTTTATTTCATGAATCATTAATACTATATAGATCATTAGTATTTCCATGGTTTTTGTTGACAATTCTCAATCTTTACATATATATGGTGTGTGAATTGTGATTTCCTTAATTATTTTTTTGTTGTTAATTTCTTAAGTACTGGAATATCTATATTTTCAAGATGAATTAGTTTAAGATGAATTAGTTTAAGATGAATTAGTTTAGGGTGAGCACAATTTTACAATTTATAATCAACTAGTGAAATAGATTCACCCACTTTTATTAGCAAAAATAAATATCATTTAATTTCATAATGTTAAAAAGTTGGGTTATATAATATGTATATGGGAACAAATATAAAGCATGCCTGGTCAAATATTTTTATCACCTTGATATTGAAGAAATGTTGTGCAAATTTTTTGAAAGTTTAAAAACAGAAAATTTTATACCAAGTTGGTAAAGGGATATTTTTATAATTGAAGAAGTATTAGAAACTCATTTTGACTATTATTTTTTTCATGCTAAGTTCATGACTGTGGAAGAACTCAAGATGTTGAGAATTATATGTGCCATTTTGGTAGCAAGCTAGGGTGCATTATATACAAAATTTACAAATAAAAAGTAAAAATTAGGATGTAATAATTTGTGTCAACTAAAATGACAAAATAATATAATTGTATGAATAAATTATCTCTACCTACTTTTGAGCACAAGCTTTTTATTTACAACATATACATTAAAAAATTACTTTAACCCCTATAAAAATATAGTCATCTCCCCTCCATACCATATGTATACATTTTTATTTTGTAACACAACATCAGCCAATGATTTTTTAACACCCCACTGGACAAGAGTTGATAATTTGTTATATAAATTACCAAGATTTATTTTAGTAGGCAGGGGAATAGATTCTCATTTCTCAGGGTTTGCCTTCTATTTTAGTACATTCTCATTTATCAGGGTTTGCCTTCTATTTTAGTATACTTAAGGAGGTAGACTTTGACAAGATTTTCAAAATAAAATAAATTTTGATATGAATTATCACTTACAATATTTATACAACTACACAATGGGAAAATATTCTCATTTCTTATGGTTTGTCTTCTATTTTAGTAGATTCTCATTTCTTAAGGTTTGTTTTGTATTTAAGTATATTTACTCGGTAGACTTTGACAAGATTTTCAAAATATAACATTTTCGAAATGAATTATCACTTACAATATTTGAGTCTGCTTTTCAAAACCTGTTTGGTCAAATTGTTCACACATATAAAGGCTTGAATACAACTACAAAAAATCAACCTCAACCTCACCTAAATTCTACCAAGTCATGTCCCAGTAAATTCTAACATATAAGAGTAGCAAATTAATACTTTGTATTTGCTATATTTTTTTGAATTGGACCATATTTGTTGGCTCCAATTTTATCCCCAAAAAGTGGATGAAATTTTTCTGCTAATGAATTTATTTGGCACTCCTAAATTTAAATAATTTCACTCGATTTTAAACTAATATTTTTTCGAGAAATGGACCAAAATGTCAATTTGGGATATAAAATGACAAAAATGTCACTTCTAAAAATTATGGCCCAAAATCGTTTAATGTTTCAAAAATAACCCAACACTGTAGCGTTTTGTTTCATTTCATTATTTTTTGAAGGCTATCATGTTACTTCACGTAACTTATGATTTTTTTTTTATTTTGAGCTTGTTTTGGTGTAATATTTAGGTGGGCTGAAACACCACTTAATATTATGTTTTCGATATTTTTTCTTTTATATTTTTATATTTAAGAGTATACCATAATTTAACAATTTTTAACAGGTTCACCAAACCGTTTTGGGACCATTTTTTACCTCAAAATGACAATTAGGGCCACCACCTTATTATTTGTAGATGGATAATGCATAGTAAATCAAGTTTCCTTTATATACTGATTTTTTGTCAAATTCATAAAAAAATAAAGTGTGTTAAATATATGATAATTATTTTTGTATTTTTATTAATTAAAACTATCCATATAATTAATTAATTTTTTGAATATCTTTATTTCTAACATGAAATTTTTTTGAAACTATAAACGATGGAAATTTCATGACACACAAAGAGTTTGAGAAAATAATTCACATTAAAGAGAATGGTTAAATTTCATGAGGTAGTTATAAAAATAAAACCCCCTTCCATACCTATTAGATTCTATTTAAATCCCAAGTTCATCCCTAATGGGGCAAACAATAATTCATTTTCATCATTTAATTCCATAAGAATAAGTTTCCTTAGTAGAGGTTTGGTTTGGGAGTGTTGGTTGAAACTGGTGAAAAAAAGTGCTGGTGAAAAAAGTGTTGTCAAAAAAATTAGATGATTGTTTGGTAATTCTTTTAATTTATGCATATTTTGAGATATAATATATAAAAATAATATTTTTGAGATGGTATGATGGTGAAAATGAAACAGCTTTTGTTAAAAGTATGGGGGACATATTTTCCCTAACAACAGCTTTTTAACCAAAAGTACTTTTCCATACATGGGCTTTTAGAAGTTACCAAACACCTTTGTCATAACTTTTGAGCAAAAAGTGTTGCACATGTCTGCAACAATAATACCAAAATAAGCATAAATTTAAGGAACCACATTAAGGTAACTATATTGCTTACTAAATGTAGGGAACAAGAACAATAGAGTAAGCAATATTCATTATTATTACTATCTCACTAATCACATTGTTATTTAAATTTTTTATTTGTGGCACTATAATTGTCTATTCTCCTCTAGATGGATTTTCACCAAGAATTGTGTCTACAATATTGAAATAACTACTACATTAGACAAGATTTTTTAAAGGTTTTACACATGTGAGTATTTTGGGCTATAAACAAATTTTTTTAATTTTGATAAAATATTACAGTTATGTAATGTTTTGACATAAAATATAATAATTTTTGAGTTAAAAATTTATTCTTTTAGTAACTTATAAATTTGAAATATAAGTGACTCATGGTATTTCTTGTATTTGTAGTTTTTTTGTAAAATTTCAAGTTTAACGAATTAATAAATAATCACCGGTTATTTCAAAAATCTAGCTAGTGAGTATGGTTTCCGTCAATGAAATTTAGGTCAAGTGAAATATTAATACGAGAGGCTATGAAATTTAGGTGAAACAAAATATGAAAGTGAGAGGCAATGAAAGTTAGGTGAAAATACTAAGCACCAATTATAGGTGCCTTTCACATATAAAACATTCTCCTCGTCTCAGTTCAGCAAAAGGGTTTCAAGTTGAGGGATTGTGTTGATTTTCAAGGCTGAGGTTAAAAAAATTGTTTAGATTTAAAGTTGATGCTTTTATAGGGGTTTACAATTTAAACTTCCAACTGAGTGCACAAAAATCATGATTCTAATGATGAATGATTAACCATATACTTATATCCCACCACATCCCTGCAATCTTACTTGTGAACATATTTTCATGTTCGGGGGACCTCATCTTCGCCCAAAGTCTCTTACTTATAGGATCCTCATCCCATTGTCTTTGTGACCTTCTAAGGACCTTCCCAATTTGGGGCTAACTTTCCTTTCTCGCCAACTCGTAACACCTCAATCTTCCTTAACACCAAGTCTTCTTGTTGGAAAATCCTTTCTCTTACCCTCCTTTTATAGTAAAGGGAGGCTCTGTTCGGATGCTTTGCATTACTGGTGTTGGCTTCGTCGCTGACCTTGTCAAAAAGGTCGAGAGCAAGCCTCATTCCTTCTTCATTAATTCCCGCTTCATAAGCTTTAACCTTTGATAATCCGTGGGTGATCTCAAGGGGCACCACTCTGTCGGCTCTGTAGACCAACATGAATGAGGTAGCTTTAGTTGTATTTTTGTAGGTAGTATGATATCCCCAGAGTATAGCTAAAAATTCGTCCACCCAAGTGTTTCTTGGGCTTTCGGCCCTCTTTTTTAGTCCATCAAGGATGATCCGATTAGCGACCTCAGCTTGCCCATTTGCTTGGGGATGGGCAATTAAGGTCAATGCAAGTTCTATGATGTTATCATTACAATACTCCTTAAACTTTTCATTGTCGAATTATCGCCCATTATTCGTAACGAGGATGTGTGGGATTCCAAATCGACATATCATATTCTCCTAGAAGAATTGAGAAATTTTCTTGGTGGTTATCTTGGCCAGTGCTTTGGCCTCAATCTACTTAGTGAAGTAGTCAATGACGATCATGATGAGCTTCCTTTTTCCCGATGCTACAGGAAAGGGACCTAGTATGTCCATTCCCCACATTACGAAGGGGATGGGGGAGCTAATGGATGTAAGCCTCTCTGGGTGCTGTCGAACTACAGAAACGTGCCTCTGGAATGTATTACACTTTTTCACATAAGCCTTTACACTGGCTAATATTGATGGCCAGTAAAACCCCAGCTGGGTTATCTTATGAGTGAAGGCCCTGCCCCAAAAGTAATGTCCACAAATCCCTTCGTGGACTTCCTTCAGTGCCTCCTCTAGCTAATGAGGTCTTAAGCACTTCAAATATGAGATTACGAAATACCTCTTACATAAAAGACCTTTAATTAAAGAGTACATCAATGCTCTTACTGATAACTTGTGTGTCTCTTGGGCATCATCCGGTAGCCAACCCGTCTTAAGGTGGTTCTCCATGGAGTCAATCCATCAACTAGTCAAACTAATTGGTGTTATCAGGTTTATAGCATGAATTATCGGGATCCTCAGGACTTGGAAGTAGATACTTCTTGGATAGTTTTCGATTTCAGATGAGGTGAACTTGGAAAGGGTGTCGGACGTAGTGTTCTTCTCTCTCGGTACATGTTCCGCATACCATTTATCAAATTGAGTCAATATTCCTTTCACGACCCTTAGGTACTTGGCCATGACATCATCTCACTACCACATAAATGGCCTTCAGCAACAACCAAAAATGATGTTGCCACAAAAAATGTTGCCTTATGTGGCATGAAATTGAAAAAAATGATATATAGCAACATCATAACCAAATGTTACTTTAAATGTTGCCTTATATTTGGTAGGCCAACACCCTTATACATGTTTCCTTAGATATGTAAAAAAATTTTAAAAAAACGGGGGAAAAGTCCCTCTCTACCTAAAATAACCCACATAAATTAAAATAAAAAACTTAGAAAAGAAAAAACATAAACACAAGTTCATCTTACTCTCCACAAAAACACTCTCTCGCTGCTGCTCATCTGCTCATCTCGCCGCCGCACCTCTCCCCGCCGCACATCTCACTGAAGCTTCTCATTTAAAACTCTATTTCATCATTTCAGCTTTGTTTCAAAGCTCCACTTAGGTGTAATTACAGGAACTCGATTTAATTTGTTAATCTGGGGTTTATAATCCTTAATTTTAGTGCATTTTTTTATTATTTGTTTACAAATTCTAATTTTAATTTGTTAATTATGGGGATTTCAAATCCTAATTTGGGGGGGATGTGTGCCCTGTTTATATCGATTCCGATTATTAGATTTCTCTACGAGCTTTATAGGTCTATGGTATACGATTGTTTCGATGTTTCGAGTGTTTTTTTTTTGTTGAATTTGATGAATTTGTTGAATTTATGGTGTGATTTCATGTTTTGTGTTTCTGTAGGTTCGCGGTGACTTGTCATTTCAGAGGTGCAAATTGGCGATTAATTCGGTTGAGTTTTCCGATAGGGAGGATGATGAAGGAGTTGCTTTGGATTTTTCGGATATTGTTACTCAAATGGCTCAGGACGTGAGTCATTTTTGTCGAGTTTATGTAATATTATGTATTTATATTGTGATTAAGAGTTGAGTGTTGGTTTGAGGTTTTTGTTTGTCTCGAAAAATGTTGTAGTTATTGGAATTGAACTAAGTTGAGCTAATTTTAGTGAAGCGGAACTTGAGTTTGAGGGAGTGGTAGTGTGGGAATATAATATGGATTTATGTTGGTGATTATCTATAATACTGTAGGTGATACCATTTATATAGGATAGTGTTAAATAGTTAGAAACCGGATAATGAATTTTTGTCTGGATTATACATGTAGAATTTGGTGGTGAGTTGCACGTGCCAAAATAAATGAATAAACCACCAATTTGTATCACGAGTAACTACAAGCGCTTACCTAAATAGTACATTTTCTTCTGACCGTTAGGGGTCATAATTGTCGATGTTTTTTATTGTTGTTGTAGCATTGTGTAATATTCTTCATTTGTGTAGAGGATTTTTAGCTGGGTATGATGAAATCCAAACATTTTGCCCCATATAAAAATAAAAGTAGGCATGTCCTAATTCATAAAAGTTATATGTTGTTATTGCTTATAAATTAGTTTGATACACTGGTGAGATAAAAACAAACACATTCCTACTCTAACAGGTTTGGAATTTACTGGTTCATGTTTGTTTTCATTCAAACTCTTTCGTTCCCTTGAAGCACGTAAGGAATCCAGGCTCCAAATATATTTAGTTATAAAAAGTTTTTACATAGTTGTTGTAAATAGATTTAGGCGATGTTGAGGTGTCAGGATGGTGTAGATCCAAAGATATAAAACTATCTACCTGGTAAATGAGGTGGAGCCAAAAATTGTACTACTTGTATTTGATTTGCTAAAGCACTTGAGCTTGTTGGTTAGGAGTTCAAATAATTTATAAAATGTTGGGTAAATGATGATATCATGCTAAAGCACTGGCCGTGTTGTATTCCCCAACGCATTATTCCATACACAGACATATTTGATAGCTTGTCTCTTGATAATATCTTTCTTATGGGCTACAATTTATGTGTTCCATACCATGCTTTGGAAATCCTTGTATTAGCAAATTCTCTTGGTCCATCCGACCAAGTTCTTCTTTTATTTTATTTTTCCATATATCTGTATATTTTATTCTTTTTGCCCTGTACAAGCTGAGCTACATTGAATTAGTGCCAACACTGGTTCCTAAATTTATCTCCTTCTAATGATAGCTAAAAGTTGTTCGAGCAGTCGCGGTTACGGGAGGCCTGCTTCCGATATTCAGATTTTTATATAAAATTTCTAATCATACTGGTTTCATCTTATTAATAATTATTTCCCAACTAGTTTTTTATACATCAGTGATCTTTTTGTTATTTACGTTTGAACTATTAGTCTTCTATTCCTTGGGTTTTTATATGCTTCTATAGCAGAATGATTTGATTTAATATCTTGCTTATAATTTGTTAATATATTAGCATATCTCAATCTTGTTAGACTTGTTCTGTGCTGCTGCAAAGAGCATATATGCCAACAGTAAGAAAGACCAACATACTACCGCAATCTCATCAACTAAAACCAGTACTGCAGAAAGTAATACATCCACTTCCAAACTTGAAGAGGAACTTAAATTTACTTCTCGGCTTTGAAAATTTGCATTTAATGACCTTAAGATGGCCACTAGAAATTTAAGGCCTGATAGTCTTCTTGGTGAATGGGAATTTGGTTGTGTATTTAAGGGGTGGATCGAAGAGAATGGGACAGCACCTGTGAAATCTGGAACTGGTGGTGCAAGTGGAGCAAGGAATGCATGGCCTTGATACTTCTGCATCTCTTAGTTATATCGTAATATTTTGTTATTTTTGTGATCAACTTATAACTATTATACTTATCATATTTTGTTAGATTTTGACCGAAACAAGTAATCTTATCGATGTATCTATGTTTTGTCAAAATAGTTTAAATTGTATGACTTTAAACTTGATGCTTTTATACGGGCTTACAATTTAAACTCCCAACTAGTGCACATCAAAGCATGATTATATTGCTGAATGATGAACCAAATACTTATATTTCATCTCATCCCCGCAATCTTACTTCTGAACACATTTTCATGTTCATTTTATAAATGAGATATGAATAAAAGTTATATATAGGTCTGACTTACAAATTTTATTCAACTTCTTTTATTTCAAATATCGATGATATATCATGCGGTTTTAACATTCGGAAGCAGAAAGGGTTAAATCTCCATAGCAATAAGCAAATTTATATAAAACAATTATGATCGTCTTCCAAAAAAAATTACACCTTGCTTCGTAAGCTTAAACAACTAGTTGATAATGGAAAGCTCATTGAAGTGATGAACTCTTTTAAGTTTCCCCTTAGGTGAAAAACAAGATATGAAAAAATGTAGAAAGATTGTTTTTAATTTCATGAATCATTAATACTATATAAATTAATAGTATTTATAAGTTTTATGTTTACAATTCTCAAAAATAACATATATATATATAACTTTGTTTTATTCTAAATTCAAACTCAGTTTTAATAGTGCTTCTCCATCTGCTTTACTTGTTTACTGGCATCATGTAGCGATATTATCATCCCGTAGATCTTAAGCATTGTATCTCCTGAGATTTCTCAAAGTATAATGTTTATGAACACTGCTGGTGATACATGGAATGATTTAGCTACATGATTTGCTCATGCGAATATAGCTAAGGTCTTTATTGTCAAATGTGAAATTGCTTATCTTAGTCAGAGATCAATGTTTATTTCCACTCTACTAAATTTAGGGCTCTTAATGATGAACCCGAGTAAATTTCTGAGTTGCCTTACTATAGTTGTAACAAGTGTATCAGTGAAGTCAATAACAAATTGAACTTGTACATAAGGAAAAGTCTCCTCTCTCAATTTCTTATGGGATTAAATGATTCTTCACTATCACTCGAGGTCATCTTCTCATGATAATACCTCATTCATCCTAAAGTGAAGCATATGAAATGAAGAATATCAAAGAGAAAAGGTGTCTTCTAATGTGCTTGTTGGGTCATCTGCTATGTCATTTAAGACAATGAATATGGTAACAGACACTCCAATCTATGAAGAAGAAAAATAGTGTCGGTGACACCTCAACCACTCCCTTCTGTGACTTTTGTCAAATGACAGGACACCTTAGTGATAAATATTTCTGCATTTATAGCTACCTTGAATGGCCCAAAATATTTGGTAAACCCAAACCTAAACCTAAAAATCAACTAAATAAAGGTAAATCTCAAGCTAATAGTGTTAGTCTTGATCAGAACTCTTAGTCTTTCTCCAAGACTTCAGATATTTAAGTGAAACATCACTCAACTCTTTCTCTAATGGCAAATTCAAGGAACTTATGCAGATGATTCAGGCTATGAATAGAGAGATACTTATTGCTCCTAATTCTGGATGGTAATCTTCAAAAAATACTCTTTGTGGAGCAGGTATATTTTATCAATTTGCTGGTTATACTAATGCTCATCTCCAAACTATTCATTGTTAAAAAAGGATGAGGCTTGGGGTTCGGAAAGTTAAAAAATCTTAACTTGGCTATGCTCGCTAAACAAGGGAGGAGGCTAGTGAATAATGATAATCCAGGCATAGTATTTTCCTGATGGAGATTTTTTGACGGCACATCTTGGGGACAACCCTTGTTACATGTGGTATAGTATTCTGGTAACTCAATATTTGGTTAAAAGAGGATGTGGGAGATGGATTGGATATGATAACGGAACAAATATTTGGAAAATACTATGGTTATCATGCCCATAAAATGGTATTTTTCACTAGAATTAAAAGATAGTAAAGTTAGTGGTCTAAATAATGTTGCTCAAAACAGGTGGGATAATGATATCATAAATGATCTTGGTAATGAAAGAGACGGGCAACTGATTAAACAGATTCCTATTCAAAGAAGAAATAGGGCAGATTCGTGGTTCTGGAACTACGCCCAAAACGCTCAAATGCAATACTTTATTAATATGGCAATAGGCCAAAAAAGCATTACAGCTTGTTTTTGACTTTTGCAACATAAAATGGGCATTACATTAGCGGCGAACGCTGGATTTGACTCCTAATGTAATGCTTTTTGTCATCAACTACAACGATACAAATCATTGCATCAGGAGCATACTCTAATAAAATAAGTCAATTATGTGAATTGGAATGTCACGTGATCTGCCACGTAAAATTTTAACACGTCATAACATGACATGTCATCAATTACCACCTCGGCATATTGATCCACATGTGCCACGTCAGCATGGTGGGACCCAGTTTTTAGATGAATGATGTATATTAAATTAAGTTTAGTTCATATACTGATATTATGTCCAATTTATCAAAAAATAAAATGAGTTTAAACTTTTAGGTACAAGTGATTGTATAGTTACAAATATATAGTAATTTTTTCTATATTTCAAAACATTCCACGTAACTAAATTATTTTTTTGAAATATCTTTATTTCTAATATTAAAAAAAATTGAATCTTTAAATAATGAAAATGTCATAACACACAAAGAGTTTGAGAAAATAATTCACTTTAATGACAATGGTTGATTTTAATCACAATAAAATACAACACATTGGTTAAAAAATAAAACTCCCCTCGACATCTATTAGATTATATTTAAATCCCTCTAATAACAATAAATTAAGTTAATACTCATTTTCCTAATTTGAGGCAAATGCCAAGTTATTTACATATATTGCTTACTAAATCTAATCTAGGGAACAACATCGCGCTAAATAAAAATTCTCATTATTATTATGTGATTAATCACTGAAGAAAAACGACCTGCAAATACTATGTATATATGTAATATATCTGTTTGTGTTTAAACGAGAGAACAAGTAAGAAGTAAAGCTAATAAACTTATTGTTAAAGCCAACAGGATACAAATATATATGAAAGACTATGAGAGAACTACTACCTAAAAAATAGGAAATGATAAAACAGAAATGCTAAACAGACTCCATACTGCTACTAACTCCTAGAAAACTCAGGCCAGTTTGAAGACCAAGTCAGACAAACCGAAAACCCACAAACACGCACGTACATAATTTATTTGCATAAATAAATAAACGAACAATGTTTAGATTAAACCAACAAACAACCCCTTAATCTAAACTTGTTCTGCTAGATTCTTCACACCCAGAAGTTGTCCCATTTTCTCAAACTTCACAACTGGTAACACCTTTGTGAGGACATTCACTTTCTGTTCATCTGTCTTAACATACTTGATAATTATTTCACCACGTTCAACACATTCCCTGATGAAATAATATCGAATGTCTATGTGTTTAGACCTCCCATGGAACACTGGATTTTTGGCCAAGTCTATTGCAGACTTGTTATCAACATAAAGAACTACCGGACCAACGTAACTATCTGAAACTTCACTTAACAATTTCTGAAGCCATATTCCCTGGCATGCTGCAGCTGTAGCAGCAATGAACTCTGCTTCGCAACTGGACAATGCGACATATTTTTGTTTCTGTGAAACCCATGTTATCAAGTTATCATTCAAATAATAACACATACCTCCAGTGCTCTTCCTATCATCTATGTTTCCCGCCAGATCGCTATCCGAGTAACCAGTTAACATATTATTCCCACTGTTCTTCGAGTATACCAATCCAAAACTCAACGTTCCTTTAACATAACGTAATATACGCTTGGCAGCATTCAAATGCATATCTGTGGGACGTTCCATAAACCGACTGACTATCCCTACTGCATGCCAAATGTCGGGATGTATATGCACAAGGTACCTTAAACCTCCAATCATGCTCTTGAACTCCGTAGGATGTACAGGCTGACCTCCTTCATCCTTGGTAATGACCAGTTTTGGATCCATAGGATACTTGGTGGGATTACAGCTTCCTATGCCTGCCTTTTCCAAAATTTTCTTTGCATAAGCGGTTTATTTTAGCTCCACGAAACCTCGTCCCTGTTCTACTTCGATGCCCAAATAATAAGCAAGTTTTCCCAAGTCGCTCATTTCAAAAAGAGCATTCATGTTTTCCTTGAATTGTTGTATCACCTCACTGCTTGTTCCAGTCACCAATAAGTCATCCACATACACAGCAACGATCAAGGCTCCATCTGGTTCTTGTTTAGTGTACACGGCATCCTCGTAAGGACAGCGTTTTAGACCCATATTTTCAAGACTCTTACTCAGCTTAGAATACTAAGCTCGTGGAGCTTGGCGTAACCCATACAACGCTTTATACAATCTGTATACTAAATGCTCCTGTCCTTCCTTCACGAACCCCTCCGGTTGTTTTACGTATACCTCCTCCATCAACTCACCATTAAAAAAAGCGGATTTAACTTCTAAATGATGCACTTCCCACTCATTTCTTGCTGAAATTGCCAAGAGAAGACGGACTGTTTCTAGATGAGTGACGGGGGCAAAAATTTCTTCAAAATCAACCCCGTACTCTTGAACGTACCCCTTAGCTATAATCCGGGCTTTTTGCTTCACCACCTCCCCTTTAGTGTCCTTTTTTAATTTATAAACCCACTTTAAATCAATTGCTTTCTTTCCCGGTGGCAATTTTGTCAAGGCCCATGTGTCATTTCTTTCAACCGCCTCAATTTCCTTCTCTATAGCAAGTCTCCATTCCTGCTTCTTAGAGGCCTGAGTGTAGTTTATGGTCTCATCTACCCCCATCAGCATTAACTCATCCGTTAACTCCACTTCCACTATGTCATCATATATGTCTCTGATGCTTCTGTGCCTTTGCCTCACAGGTTCAATTTCAGTGCTATCACCAGAGTCTTCAGGGCTTACAGTTGAAGTTGCTCGTGAGTGCTCACTACCATCACTGTCTACTACATTCCCAGAAATGTATGATCCATCCGTCTCACATGTGCTCGAATCAGCTACAGTCTCTGTCTCTGTGGAATCACCTGCTGCTTCTGTCTCAGTAAAATGTGATCCAAAAATAGTGAAATAATTTTGCTTTGAGTGTCCTCCGTCTTCTTTTTCAATTTGGGACCAGTTCCATGCTTTATTTTCTTCAAAGACCACATCACGACTTACACAGACTTTCTTGATGATTGGGTCATATAGGCGATATGCCTTTGTTCCAGGTTCTTTCCCCAAGTTTATCACAATTCAGCTACGATCATCCAACTTTGTCACTTGTGAACCAGGAACCTTCATATGAGAGACACAGCCAAACACATGGACATGCTTTATATTTGGTTTGTTTCCCGTCCATACCTCATAAGGTGTTTGATTTGACAATGCTCGAGTGGGCAGACGGTTTAAGATGTATACTGAATGACGTACGGCCTCACCCCACAAGAATAATGGCAGTTGCATCGACTTCAGGAAGCTCCTCGCCATGGCCACCACTGTCCTGTTACGCCTCTCGACCATACCATTTTGTTGTGGTGTGTACGGGGCAGTGTAGTGGCGTAAGATTCCAGCCTTCTCACAGTATGCATTGAATTCTTTTGAGCAGAATTCCCCACCTCTTTCTGTGCGAAACACTTTTATCTTTTTTTCTGACCCAGTTTCAACTTGAGCTCTAAAATGTTTGAAAGCAGTAAATGCCTAGTCTTTACTTTTCAAGAAATACACCCACATTGCCCTGCTGTAATCATCGACCAACAACAGGAAGTATCTGTTCCCTCCTGATGTTTCTGGCATTATAGGGCCGCAGAGATCACCATGAACCAGCTCAAGAGCACATGTCGCTCTATAACTTGCCTGAGATGGAAAAACACTTCGAGTCTGCTTCGACATTAAACAATCTGTACAAACTTTCTTTGGTTGTGCTAGCGTGGGAATGCCATCAACCATTCTATTTTTTGATAGAAGAGTCATTGCCTGAAAATTAACGTGACCAAGACGACTATGCCATAGCCAAGAAATCTCATCTATCTTTGATATCAAACATTCAGGTTCTGGACATTCTAAAACAATTTTATATAGTCTATTTGAGGATCGTTTAACTTTCATAAGCAGCACACTCTTTTCATCATAAATCTATAAATAAATACCACTTATAACAACTCTATTTCCACATTCAGATAGTTGTCCTAAACTCAGAATATTGTTGCATAAATCAGGAATAAAATATACCTCTTTGAATGCTCGTTCCTCGCCATTTTTACATTTGAAAATGACTGTACCCTTCCCTCGAATGCTTACGGTTGAACCATCACCAAAACACACCTCTCCTGTCACCCTTTCATCTAGTTCAGTAAATTTAGAGCGTTGTCCTGACATTTGGTTACTAGCACCATTATTCAAATACCAGATATTAGAGATTACTTACTTGTGTTCAGTACCGGGAGCCAACCTGGGTGTTGTGTATTTCTCATTCAGCAAAACTTTCTTCTCCACACACGCAGCCATAAGCAAGGCTGGTTCATCGTCATTTATTTGTGTCATATTCACTTCTAATTTCTGTTCTTTTTCGGGTTTTGGTTTAAGGCACTCTATTGTAAAATGGCCATATGCCAAACAGTTGAAGCAGCGTATTTTACTCTTGTCTCTGCCACCATGATTCCCACGATAGTCTCCACCGTTGTTACGTCCTTTGAAGGATGATTATCTTAACCATTCCTCCCTTGTAAGCAGCAGTTTCCCTTCGCCAGCTTCTCTTTTAACCCACTCCTCTTCCGTGAGTAATAATTGGCCACTACTAGGTTCACTCGAACCACCAAGCCTCTCTTCATGGGCCTTCAGTGACCCAATCGCTTCCTCTACTGTTATACTCTTCAAATCTCCAAATTGTTCGATTGCGGAAGTGATTTGTAAAAACTTAGCTGGAGCTGCCCTTAACAACTTCTTTACCACATAATTCTCTTCAATGGTCTCGCCTAATGCCCTGATGTTTGCAACCAAGCCATTCAATTTAATACAGAAATCGTCGAGTTTCTCTGTATCTTTCATTTTAAGTGTTTCGAACTCTAATTTTAACGTCTGGACCTTTGCTTTCTTGACGAGATTAGCACCAAGGCACATTGTCTTTATGGCTTCCCATGCTTCTTTAGCTGTGTCTTTCTCTGCTAACGATAACAGCATATCTTCCGGAATTCCTTGGTAAATCGCAGCTACAGCCATTTTGTCGAGACGTTCTTCCACAGCAGCCTTTGGATTTTTCGGTTCTATAGCATCCCACACGGCATGAGATTGCATATAGACTTTCATTTTCATAGCCCAGCCTGTGTAATTACTACGAGCCAGCATTGGATAGTTCAGTGTCACTCCTGCTTCTTTGACTTTACTTGTCTCCATCATTATTCTTTTGGACATGTACTTGGGCATCCGTTACGAGCCAAGCTCTGATACCAAAATAAAGAAAAACGACCTGCAAATACTATGTATATATGTAATATATCTGTTTGTGTTTAAACGAGAGAACAAGTAAGAAGTAAAGCTAATAAACTTATTGTTAAAGCCAACAGGATACAAATATATATGAAAGACTATGAGAGAACTACTACCTAAAAAATAGGAAATGATAAAACAGAAATGCTAAACAGACTCCATACTGCTAATAACTCCTAGAAAACTCAGGCCAGTTTGCAGACCAAGTCAGACAAACCGAAAACCCACAAACACGCACGTACATCATTTATTTGCATAAATAAATAAACAAACAATGTTGAGATTAAACCAACAATCACATCCTTATTTGAGTTTTTTAATTTCTAGCACCATACCTGTCTATTCTAATATATATAAATTTTTACCAAGAATTTGCCTCTAGAATGTTGAAACAGCTATGGGACATCATTTTTTAAAGGTTTTACACATGCAAGTATTTTCGGTTAAAAATAAACATTTATATTTTTGATAAAAGATTATAATTATATTATTGTTTTGACATAGAATATAATAAATTTGGAGTTGATTTTTTTTTCATTTTAGTAGCTTATAAATTTGAAATACAAGTAACTCTTGGTACTTTTTGTATATGTAATTTTTTTGTAAAATTTCAAGTTAAACAAATTAAAAAATAATAAATAATTATTTCAAAAATCTAGCTTATGTGATGACCTGGTTACTTGGATTTCAACTAGCAGTTAATGAAATTTAAGTGAAGTGAAAATATAAAAGTGAGAGCAAAAGGGTTTCAAGTATAAAATCATTCCCCTTGTCTCACTTCGACAAAGAAGACCTTGAACTAGGGTGTGGAGCAAAAGGGTTTCAAGTTGAGGGATTGTGTTAATTTTCAAACTTGAGGTTTCAAATAAAAGTTAAGATTTAAAGTTGAAGCATTTAGAGGGGCTTAGAGTTTAACATCCAACGGAGTGCACATCAAAGCATGGTTCTAATGATGAATGCTGAACCAAATACTTATATTGCACCTCCTTCTAATCCTACTTAGGAACAGGTATATTATATTTATTTTGTAAATGATGTTTGAATAATAGTTACATACAGATGTGAGATACAAATTGTATTCAAGGTCTTTTCTTTAAAATGTAGATGATAAATCATGCAGTCTCAACTCTGGGGCAATAGCCAAATTTGTAGAAAACAATTACGATCATCTTCCAACTAATTTTAGAAAGACCCTGCTTCGTAAGCTTAAACAACTAGTTGATGTTGGAAAGCTCATCAGAGTGAAGAATTCATTTAAGCTTCCCCTTAAATGAAAAACAAGATATGAAAAGATTTCATAAGATTCTTTTTTTATTTCATGAATCATTAATACTATATAGATCATTAGTATTTCCATGGTTTTTGTTGACAATTCTCAATCTTTACATATATATGGTGGGTGAATTGTGATTTCCTTAATTATTTTTTTGTTGTTAATTTCTTAAGTACTGGAATATCTATATTTTCAAGATGGATTAGTTTAAGATGAATTAGTTTAGGGTGAGCACAATTTTACAATTTATAATCAACTAGTGAAATAGATTCACCCACTTTTTTAAGCAAAAATAAATATCATTTAATTTCGTAATGTTAAAAAGTTGGGTTATATAATATGTATGTGGGAACAAATATAAAGCATGCCTGGTCAAATATTTTTATCACCTTGATATTGAAGAAATGTTGTGCAAATTTTTTGAAAGTTTAGAAACAGAAAACTTTATACCAAGTTGGTAAAGGGATATTTTTATAATTGAAGAAGTATTAGAAACTCATTTTGACTATTATTTTTTTCATGCTAAGTTCATGACTGTGGAAGAACTCAAGATGTTGAGAATTATATGTGCCATTTTGGTAGCAAGCTAGGGTGCATTATATACAAAATTTACAAATAAAAAGTAAAAATTAGGATGTAATAATTTGTGTCAACTAAAATGACAAAATAATATAATTGTATGAATAAATTATCTCTACCTACTTTTGAGCACATGCTTTTTATTTACAACATATACATTAAAAAATTACTTTAACCGCTATAAAAATATAGTCATCTCCCCTCCATACCATATGTATACATTTTTATTTTGTAACACAACATCAGCCAATGATTTTTTAACACCCCACTGGACAAGAGTTGATAATTTGTTATGTAAATTACAAAGATTTATTTTAGTAGGCAGAGGAATAGATTCTCATTTCTCAAGGTTTGCCTTCTATTTTAGTACATTCTCATTTATCAGGGTTTGCCTTCTATTTTAGTATACTTAAGGAGGTAGACTTTGAGAAGATTTTCAAAATAAAATAAATTTTGATATGAATTATCACTTACAATATTTATACAACTACACAATGGGAACATATTCTCATTTCTTATGGTTTGTCTTCTATTTTAGTAGATTCTCTTTTCTTAAGGTTTGTCTTGTATTTAAGTATATTTATGAGGTAGACTTTCACAAGATTTTCAAAATAAAACAATTTCGATAATTATGACTTACAATATTTGAGTCTACTTTTCAAAACCTGCAAGGTGAAATTGTTCACACATATAAAGGCTTGAATACAACTACACAAAATCAACCTCAACCTCACCTAAATTCTACCAAGTCGTGTCCAATTTAAGAACCCCAGTAAATTCTAACATATAAGAGTAGCAAATTAATACTTTGTATTTGTTGTATTTTTTTAAATTGGACCAAATTTGCTGGCTCCAATTTTATCCCCAAAAAGTGGATGGAATTTTTCTGCTAATGAATTTATTTGGCACTCCTAAATTTAAATAATTTCACTCGATTTTAAACTAATATTTTTTCGAGAAATAGACCAAAATGTCACTTTGGGATATAAAATGGCAAAAATGTCACTTCTGAAAATTATGGCCCAAAATTGTTTAATGTTTCAAAAATAACCCAAAACTCTACACGGTGTAGCGTTTTGTTTCATTTCATTATTTTTTGAAGGCTATCATGTTACTTCACTTAACTTATGATTTTTTTTATTTTGAGCTTGTTTTGGTGTAATATTTAGGAACGCTGAAACACCACTTAATATTATGTTTTCGATATTATTTTCTTTTATACTTTTATATTTAAGAGTATACCATAATTTAACAATTTTTAACACCGTTCACCAAACCATTTTGGGGACCATTTTTTACATCAAAATGACAATTAGGGCCACCACCTTATTATTTGTAGATGGATAATGCATAGTAAATCAAGTTTCGTTTATATACTAATTTTTTGTCAAATTCATAAAAAATTAAAGTGTGTTAAATATATGATAATTATTTTTGTTTTTTAGTAAATAAAACAATCCAAATAATTAATTAATTTTTTGAATATCTTTATTTCTAACATGAAATTTTTTTCAAACTTTAAACCATGAAAATTTCATGACACAGAAAGAGTTTCATTCACATTAAAGAGAATGGTTAAATTTCATCACGTAGTTAAAAAAATAAAACCCACTTCCATACCTATTAGATTATATTTAAATCCCAAGTTCATCCCTAAACGGGCAAACAATAATTTATTTACATCATTTAATTCCATAAGAATAAGTTTCCTTAGTAGAGGTTTCGTTTGGGAGTGCTGGTTAAAACTGATGTGCTGCGAAAGAAAGTGCTGGTGAAAAAAGTGATGTCAGAAAAATTAGATGATTGTTTGGTAATTTTTTAAATTTATGCATATTTTGATATATAATATATAAAAATAATATTTTTGAGAAAGTAAGATGGTGAAACTGAAACAGCTTTTTCCAGAAGTATGGGGGACATGCTTTTAAACTAAAAGCACTTTTCCATACATGGGCTTTTAGAAGTTACCAAACACCTTTGTCATAACTTTTGAACAAAAAGTGTTGTACCTGTCTGTAACAGTAATACCAAAAGAAGCCTAAAGAACCACATTAGGGTAACTATATTGCTTACTAAATGTAGGGACCAACAACAATAGAGTAAGCAATATTCATTATTATTACTATCGGACTAAATCACATTGTTATTTAAATTTTTTACTTGTGGCACTATAATTGTCTATTCTCCTCTAAATGGATTTTCACCAAGAATTGTGTCTACAATATTGAAATAACTACTACATTAGACAAGATTTTTTAAAGGTTTTACACATGTGAGTATTTTGGGTTATAAACAAAAAATTTTAATTTTAATCATACTTCTGAACATATTTTCATGTTCGGGGGACCTCATCTCCGCCCAAAGTCTCTTGTTTATAGGATCCTCGTCCCATTGTCTTTGTGACCTTCTAAGGTCCTTCCCAATTTGGGGCTAACTTTCCTTTCTCTCCAACTCCTAACACCTCAATCTTCCTTAACAATAAGTCTTCTTGTTGGAAAATCCTTTCTTTTACCCTCCTTTTATAGTAAAGGGAGGCTCTGCGCGGATGCTTCACATTACGGGTGTTGGCTTCGTCGCTGACCTTGTCAATAAGGTCGAGAGCAAGCCTCATTCCTTCTTCATTAATTTCCGCTTCATAAGCTTTAACCTTTGATAATCCGTGGGTGATCTCAAGGGGCACCACTGTCTCGGCTCCGTAGACCAACATGAATGGGGTAGCTTTAGTTGTATCTTTGTAGGTAGTATGATATGCCCAGAGTATAGCTAAAAATTCGTCGACCCAAGTGTTTCTTGGGCTTTCGGCCCTCTTTTTGAGTCCATCAAGGATGATCCGATTAGCGACCTCTGCTTGCCCATTTGCTTGGGGATGGGCAATTGAGATGAATCAAAGTTCTATGATGTTATCATTACAGTACTCCTTAAACTTTTCATTGTCGAATTATCGCCAATTATTCATAACGAGGATGTGTGGGATTCTAATCGACATATTACATTCTCCTAGAAGAATTGAGAAATTTTCTTGGTGGTTATCTTGGCAGTGCTTTGGCCTAAATCTACTTAGTGAAGTAGTCAATGACAACCACGATGAGCTTCCATTTTCCCGATGCTACAGGAAAGGGACCTAGTATGTCCATTCCCCATATTGCGAAGGGGATGGGGGAGCTAATGGACGTAAGCCTCTCTAGGTGCTGTCAAACTACAGAAATGTGCCTCTGGAATGTATTACTCTTTTTCACATAAGCCTTTGCACTGGCTAATATGGCTGGCCAGTAAAACCCCAGCTGGGTTATCTTATGAGTGAAGGCCCTGACCCTAAAGTAATGTCCGCAAATCCCTTCGTGGGCTTCCTTCAGTGCCTCCTCTAGCTAATGAGATCTTAAGCACTTCAAATATGGGATTATGAAAGACCTCTTGCATAAAAGACCTTTAATTAAAGAGTACCTCAATGCTCTTACTAATAACTTGCGTGCCTCTTGGGCATCATCCGGGAGCCAACCCGTCTTAAGGTGGTTCTCGATGGAGTCAATCCATCAACTAGTCAAACTAATTGGTGTTATCTGGTTTATAGCATGAATTATCGGGATCCTCAGGACTTGGAAGTAGATACTTCTTGGATAGTTTTCGATTTCAGATGAGGTGAACTTGGAAAGGGTGTCGGACGTAGTGTTATTCTCTCTCGGTACATGTTCCGCGTACCATTTATCAAATTGAGTCAATATTCCTTTCATGACCCTTAGGTAATTGGCCATGGCATCATCTCACAACCACATAAATGGCCTTCAGCAACGTCCAAAAATGATGTTGCCACAAAAAATGTAGTCTTATGTGGCAAGAAATTGAAAAAAATGATATATAGCAACATCATAACCAAATATTACTTTAAATGTTGCCTTAAATTTGGTAGGCCAACACCCTTATACATGTTGCCTTATATATGTAAAAAAATTAAAAAAAAACAGGGGAAAAGTCTCGCTCTACCTAAAATAACCCACACAAATTAAAATAAAAAACTTAGAAAAGAAAAAACACAAACACAAGTTCATCTTACTCTCCACACAAACACTCTCTCGCTGCTGCTCATCCGCTCATCTCGCCGTCGCACATCTCCCCGCCGCACATCTCACTGAAGCTTCTCATTTAAAACTCTATTTCATCATTTCAGCTATGTTTCAAAGCTCCACTTAGGTGTAATTACAGGTACGAACTTGATTTAATTTGTTAATCTGGGGTTTATAATCCTTAATTTTGGGGCATTTTTTATTATTTGTTTACAAATTCTAATTTTAATTTGTTAATTATGGGGATTTCAAATCCTAATTTGGGGGGGTTTATATGTGGGCCCTATTTATATCGGTTCCGATTGTTAGATTTCTCTACGAGCTTTACTGGTCTATGGTATGCGATTGTTTCGATGTTTCGAGTGCTTTTTTTTGTTGAATTTGATGAATTTGTTGAATTTATGGTGTGATTTCATGTTTTGTGTTTGTGTAGGTTCGCGGTGACTTGTCGTTTCAGAGGTGCAAATCGCGATTGATTCGGTTGAGTTTTCCGATAGGGAAAATGATGAAGGCGTTGCTTCGGATTTTGCGGATATTGTTACTCAAATGGCTCAGGACGTGAGTCATTTTTGTCGAGTTTATATAATATTATGTATTTATGTTGTTATAAGAGTTTAGTGTTGGTTTGTGTTTTTTGTTTATCTCGAGAAATATTGTAGTTATTGGAATTGAACTAAGTTGAGCTAAGTTTAGTGAAGCGGAACTTGAGTTTGAGGGAGTGGTAGTGTGGGAATATAATATGGATTTATGTAGTTGATTTTATATAATACTGTAGGTGATACCATTTATATAGGATGGTGTTAAATAGTTGGAAACCGCATAATGAATTTTTGTCTGGATTGTACATGTAGAATATGGTGGTGAGTTGCACGTCCCGAAATAAATGAATAAACCAACAATTTGTATCACGAGTAACTACAAGCGCTTACCTAAATAGTACATTTTCTTCTGAATGCTAGGGGTCATAATTGTCGATGTTTTTTGTTATTGTTGTAGCATTGTGTAATATTCTTCGTTTGTGTAGAGGATTTTTAGCAGGGTATGATGAAATCCAAATATTTTGCCCCATATAAAAATGAAAGTAAGCATGTCCTAGTTCGTAAAAGTTATATGCTGTTATTGCTTATAAACTAGTTTGATACACTGGTGAGATAAAAACAAACACATTCCTACTCTAACAGGTTTGGAATTTACTGGTTCAAGTTTGTTTTCATTCAAACTTTTTGGTTCCCTTGAAGCACGTAAGGAATCCAGGCTCCAAATATATTTAGTTGTAAAAAGTTTTTACATAGTTGTTGTAAATAGATTTAGGTGACGTTGAGGTGTTAGGGTGTTGTAGAGCCAAAGATATAAAACCATCTACCTGGTAAATGAGGTAGAGCCAAAAATTGTACTACTTGTATTTGATTTGCTAAAGCACTTGAGTTTATTGGTTAGGAGTTCAAATAATTTATAAAATATTGGGTAAACGATGATATCATGCTTACGAACTTGTTCATTTTTGTGTATGAAGCACCTTCTTAATTATTTTATCCGCAAGCAGTTTGCTAATTGTGTGAAACTGTGCTTGGAGTCGTTTGCTTATTTATGATCACAAGTTCACCTTACAAGGAGTCGATCAATATTATTAAAGTACTACTGATGAATTAGATATATGATGTGCAAATTGACTTATCTCGGAAGCGGGAACATATTAAGGTTCACTTCAAAATGTATGAGGGTAAACCAGAAAACACCACTTCAGTTGTGGCTGAGATTTTGATGATAAATCACATATTCGTTCATGGTTAGAAGCATCAATGCCTAGGGAATAAACTGAATTGAATCGAACAAAGTGAGCACACCTCACATTTATATTTGTCATAACATATTTCAGGTTATTTACGGGAGATAGATTGTTGTATTTATTTAGTTTACTAGAGTCTAGTCGTTTGTATTCCCCACCGCGTCATTCCATACACAGACATATTTGATAGCTTGTCTGTTGATAAAATCTTTCTTATGGGCTACAATTTATGTGTTCAATACCGTGCTTTGGAAATCTTTGTATTAGCAAATTCTCTATGGTCCGCCCAAGTTCTTCTTTTATTGTATTTTTCCATATATTTGTATATTTTATTCTTTTTCTGTATCAGTCACAGTAATCCATTTCTATCCTTTTAGGTCGAGACAGTGACATAATTTGGTGTTATTTTTCTTCTTTTTTCTCTAGGGCTGCAGTTCTCCACAGCAAAGGTTAGTTGATATTTGTTTGTTTTTTTGCCCTGTACAAGCTGAGCTACATTGAATTAGTGCCAACCCTGGTTCCTAATTTTATCTTCTTCTAATGATAGCTAAAAGTTGTTCGAGCAGTCGTGGTTATGGGAGGCCTGCTTCAGATATTCAGGTTTTTATATAAAATTTCTAATCGCACTGGAGTCATCTTATTAATAATTATTTCCCAACTAGTTTTTTATACATCAGTGATCTTTTTGTTATATACGTTTGAACTGTTAGTTTTCTGTTCGTTGGGTTTTTATATGCTTCTGCAGCAGAATGATTTGATTTAATATCTTGCTTATAGTTTGTTAATGTATTAGCATATATCAATCCTGTCAGACTTGTTCTGTGCTACTGTAGAGAGCATATATGACAACAGTAAGAAAGACCAACAAACTATCGCAATCTCATCAACTATAACTAGTATTGCAGAAATTAATACATCCACTTCCAAACTTGAAGAGGAACTTAAAATTACTTCTCGGCTTCGAAAATTTGCATTTAATGATCTTAAGATGGCCACTAGAAATTGTAGGCCTGATAGATTTCTTGGTGAATGGGAATTTGGTTGTGTATTTAAGGGGTGGATCGAAGAGAATGGGACAACACATGTGAAATCTGGAACTGGTGATGCAAGTGGAGCAAGGAATACACGGCCTTGATACTTCTGCATCTCTTAGTTATATCGTAATATTTTGTTATTTTTGTGATCAACTTATAACTATTATACTTATCATGTTTTGTTAGATTTTGACCGAAACAAGTAATCTTATCCATGTATCTATGTTTTGTCAAAATAGTTGAAATTGTATGACTTTAAAGTTTATTCAAGTATGAGTTTAAAGTTTATATTCGAATTAATTTGACATTGCATATCTTAGTTGGAATTGGTTTGTGTATTATTTTGATTTCTTTGGATGAAATTGATTAAAACTGGGAGGTCTTTTTAAGTAACAAGCTATTTAAAAATTACCACTAAAAATGTTGCCTTTGCCTTATAAAGTGTTGGCAAAAATAATTCAATTGGTGTTGCTATAACGTGATGAGGTGTTGGCAAAATAAGAAATGTTAATCGAGTAGTGCTGTCATAAATGGAGAAAGATGTTGCAATAAGAATTAATCAACATCAATATTGTATTGCTATTGACTTGAGGGTGTTGCCATAGAGTTAAAACCAACACCAGTGTTAGTGTTGTTGGAACTTATTTGTAAAATGCTTCTCCATCTGCTTTACTTGTTTACTGGCATCATGTAGCGATATTATCATCCCATAGATCTTAAACATTGTATCTCCTGATATTTGTCAAAGTATAATATTTATAAACACTGCTGGTAATACATGGAATGATTTAGCTACATGATTTGCTCATACGAATATACCTAAGGTCTTTATTGTCAAATGTGAAATTGCTTATCTTAGTCAGAGATCAATGTATGTTTCAATTCCACTAAATTTAGGGCTCTTAATGATAAACCCGAGTAAATTTCTGAGTTGCCTTACTATAGCTGTAATAAGTGTATATGTGAAGTAAATAACAAATTGAACTTGTACATAATAAAAAGTCTTATCTCTCAATTTCTTAAGGGATTAAACGATTCTTTATAGTCACTCGAGGTCATCTTCTCATGATAATACCTCATTCATCCTAAAGGGAAGCATATGAAATGAAGAATATCAAAGAAAAAACGTGTCTTCTAATGTGCTTGTTGGATCATCTGCTTTGTCATTTAAGACAATGAATATGGTAACAGACACTTCAATCTATGAAGAAGAAAAATAGTGTCCGTGACACTTCAACCACTCCCTTCTGTGAATTTTGTCAAATGACAGGACACCTTCATGATAAATATTTCTGCCTTTATAACTACCTTGAATGGCCCAAAATATTTGGTAAATCCAAATCTAAACCTAGAAATCAACAAAATAAAGGTAAATCTCAAGCTAATAGTGTTATTCTTGATAAGAACTCTTAGTCTTTCTCCAAGACTTCAGATCTCCAAGTGAAACATCAGTCAACTCTTTCTCTGATGGCCAATTCAAGGAACTTATGCAGATGATTTAGGCTACGAATAGAGAAATACTTATTGCTCCTAATTCTGGAAGGTAGTCTTCAACAAATGCTCTTCGTGGAGCACGTATATTTTATCAACTTGCTAGTTATACTAATGCTCATCTCCAAATTATTCAATGTTAAAAAAGGATGAGGCTTGGGGTCGGAAAGTTAAAAAATCTTAACTTGGCTATGCTCGCTAAACAAGGAAGGAGGCTAGTGAATAATGATAATCCAGGCACAGTATTTTCCTGATGGAGATTTTTTGACAGCACATCTTGGGCAAACCCTTGTTACATGTGGCATAGTATTCTGGTAACTCAATATTTGGTTAAAAGAGGATGTGGGAGAAGGATTGGAGATGATAACGGAACAAACATTTGGAAAATACCGTGGTTATCATGCCCATAAAATGGTATTTTTCACTAGAATTGAAAGATAGAAAAGTTAGTGGTCTAAATAATGTGGCTCAAAACAGGTGGGATAATGATATCATAAATGATCTTGGTAATGAAAGAGACGGGCAGCTGATTAAACAGATTCCTATTCAAACAAGAAATATGGCAGATTCGTGCTTCTGGAACTACGCTCAAAATGCTCAAATGCAATACTTTATTAATATGGCAATAGGCCAAAAAAGCATTGCAGCCTGTTTTTGACTTTTGCAACAGAAAATGGGCATTACATCAGCGACGAACGTTGGATTTGACTCCTAATGCAATGCATTTTGTCCTCAACTACAACGATACAAATCAGTGCATCAGGAGCATACTCTAATAAAATAAGTCAATTGTGTGACTTGGAATGTCACGTGCTCTGCCACGTAAAATTTTAACACGTCATAATATGACATGTCATCATTTACCACCTCGGAATATTGATCCACAGGTGCCACATGGTGGGACCCAATTTTTAGATGAATGACGTATATTAAATTAAATTTAGTTCATATACTGATATTATGTCCAATTTATCAAAAAATAAAACGAGTTTAAACTTTTAGGTACAAGTGATTGTATAGTTACAAATATATAGTAATTTTTTCTATATTTTAAAGCACTCCACGTAACTAAATTATTTTTTTGAAATATCTTTATTTTTAATATAAAAAAAATTGAATCTTTAAACAATGAAAATGTCATAACACACAAAGAGTTTGAGAAAATAATTCACTTTAATGAGAATGGTTGATTTTAATCACAAGAAAATACAACACATTGGTTAAAAACTCCCCTCGATATCTATTGGATTATATTTAAATCCCTCTAATAACAATAAATTAAGTTAATATTCATTTCCCTAATTAGAGGCAAATGCCAAGTTATTTACATCATTGAATTCTAAAAAATAGGTTTCCTTTATAGATTAAATCTAGGGAACCACCATAGGGTAACTATATTGCTTACTAAATCTAATCTAGGGAACAACATCGCGCTAAATAAAAATTCTCATTATTATTATGTGATTAATCGCATCCTTATTTAAGTTTTTTGATTTCTAGCACCATACCTGTCTATTCTAATATATATAAATTTTTACCAAGAATTTGCCTCTAGAATGTTGAAACAGTTACGGGACATCATTTTTTAAAGGTTTTACACATTCAAGTATTTTCGGTTAAAAATAAACATTTATATTTTTGATAAAAGATTATAATTATATGATTTTTTGACACAGAATATAATAAATTTGGAGTTGATTTTATTTTCATTTTAGTAGCTTATTAATTTGAAATACAAGTAACTCTTGGTACTTTTTGTATATGTAATTTTTTTGTAAAATTTCAAGTTTAATAAAATTAGTAAATAATAAATAATTATTTCAAAAATCTAGCTTATGAGATGACCTGGTTACTTGGATTTCAACCAGCACTCAATGAAATTTAAGTGAAGTGAAAATATTAAAGTGAGAGGCAGTGAAATTTAGCTAAAATATTGAGCCCCAAAGGTAGCCGCCATACCAATATTTTGAAATTTAGGTGAAAATAATGAGGGGCAAAGATAGGTCCCAGAGACAAAGAAATATATTGATTCTTTTTGAGAAATTTAGCATCTTCCAAATCAAGTATAAAATCATTCCCCTTGTCTCACTTCAACTAAGAAGACCTTGAACTAGGGTGTGGAGCAAAAGGGTTTCAAGTTGAGGGATTGTGTTGATTTTCAAGCTTGAGGTTTCAAATAAAAGTTAAAATTTAGAGTTGAAGCATTTACAGGGGCTTAGAGTTTAACATCCAACTGAGTGCACATCAAAGCATGGTTCTAATGATGAATGCTGAACCAAATACTTATATTCCACCTCCTTCTAATCCTACTTACGAACAGGTATATTATATTTATTTTGTAAATGATGTTTGAATAATAGTTACATACAGTTGTGAGATACAAATTGTATTCAAGGTCTTTTCTTTTAAATGTAGATAATAAATCATGCAGTCTCAACTCTGGGGAGCATAAAGGGTTCAAGCTGCATAGCAATAGCCAAATTTGTAGAAAACAATTACGATCATCTTCCAGCTAATTTTAGAAAGACCCTGCTTCGTAAGCTTAAACAACTAGTTGATGTTGGAAAGCTCATCAGAGTGAAGAATTCATTTAAGCTTCCCCTTAAATGTAAAACAAGATATGAAAAGATTTCATAAGATTCTTTTTTTATTTCATGAATCATTAATACTATATAGATCATTAGTATTTCCATGGTTTTTGTTGACAATTCTCAAACTTTACATATATGGTGGGTGAATTGTGATTTCCTTAATTATTTTTTTGTTGTTAATTTCTTAACTACCGCAATATCTATATTTTCAAGATGAATTAATTTAGGGTGAGTACAATTTTATAATTTATAATCAACTAGTGAAATAGATTCACCCACTTCTATAAGCAAAAATAAATATCATTTAATTTGATGATGTTAAAAAGTTGGGTTATATAATATGTATGTGGGAACAAATATAAAGCATGCCTGGTTAAATATTTTTATCACCTTGATATTGAAGAAATGTTGTGCAAATTTTTTGAAAGTTTAGAATTTTATACCAAGTTGGTAATGGGATATTTTTATAATTGAAGAAGTATTAGAAACTCATTTTGACTATTATTTTTTTCATGCTAAGTTCATGACGGTGGAAGAACTCAAGATGTTGAGAATTATATGTGCCATTGTGGTAGCAAGCTAGGGTGCATTATATACAAAATTTATAAATAAAAAGTAAAAAATTAGGATGTAATAATTTGTGTCAACTAAAATGACAAAATAATATAATTGTATGAATAAATTATCTCTAACTACTTTTGAACACAAGCTTTTTAATTACAACATATACATTAAAAAATTACTTTAACCGCTATAAAAATATAGTCATCTCCCCTCCATACCATATGTATACATTTTTATTGTAACACAACATCATGAATGATTTTTTAACACCCCACTGGACAAGAGTTGATAATTTGTTATGTAAATTACCAAGATTTATTTTAGTAGGCAGGGGAATAGATTCTCATTTCTCAGGGTTTGCCTTCTATTTTAGTACATTCTTATTTATCAGGGTTTGCCTTCTATTTTAGTATACTCAAGGAGGTAGACTTGTCTCGCTTTTGTGCGATGTGGTGGTTGTGTTGAAAATGAATTGGATGGTGTATTAGGAGATTTGGATATCTCGCATCAACAACACTTTCGGCAACTATATAGCTGGTGTCTGGCAGGTAGATATCTGGGGTGCGTTTGGAATGGTGGTGAAAATCACATGTGCTCAACTCTCACAAAAAATATTTGTTCAAAACATGAGGCCTCTAAACTCAGTTGTTGCAACTGAGTCCTCTGAACATTGCAATATCAATCGAATTAATGTGAGGGTAAATTGTGAAGCTACTGTTTTGGGGGAGATGCGTGCTGGATTGTCCGGGAAACCATTACCTTCATTTTTAATTTTCGGAATATTTGTATTCAGTTTGTTAAGCAATCCGGAAACAAAACGACTAATTATTTAGCTCTATTTGTTTTTAAACCTGGTTGCATGATCAGTTCGGGTTTCTCCCGATTGAATCTCTTTCAAGTCATTAGTGAAATCTGATTTAAATTTAGCAAAAAAAGGTAGACTTTGACAAGATTTTCAAAATAAAATAAATTTTGATATGAATTATCACTTACAATATTTATACAACTACACAATGGGAACATATTCTCATTTCTTATGGTTTGTCTTATATTTTAGTATATTCTCATTTCTTAAGGTTTGTCTTGTATTTAAGTATATTTACTCGGTAGACTTTGACAAGATTTAAAACAATTTCGATTTGAATTATTACTTACAATATTTGAGTCTCCTTTTCAAAATGTGCTTGGTCAAATTGTTCACACATATAAAGGCTTGAATACAACTACACAAAACCAACCTCAACCTCACCTAAATTCTACCAAGTCGTGTCCAATTTATGAGCCCCAGTAAATTCTAACATATAAGAGTAGCAAATTAATACTTTGTATTTGTTATATTTTTTTAAATTGGACCATATTTGTTGGCTCCAATTTTATCCCCAAAAACTAGATGGAATTTTTCTGCTAATGAATTTATTTGGCACTCCTAAATTTAAATAATTTCACTCGATTTTAAACTAATATTTTTTCAAGAAATGGACCAAAATGTCATTTTGGGATATAAAATGGCAAAAATGTCACTTCTGAAAATTATGGCCCAATATCGTTTAATGTTTCAAAAATAACCCAAAATGTATAAAGGTTCACTTCAAAATGTATGAGGGTAAACCAGAAAACACCACTTCAGTTGTGGATGAGATTATGATGATAAATCACATATTCGTTCATGGTTAAAAGCATCAATGCCTAGGGAATAAACTAAATTGAATCGAACAAAGTGAGCACACCTCACATTTATATTTTTCATAAAATATTTCAGGTTATTTACAGGAGAGAGATTGTTGTATTTATTTAGTTTACCTGGAGTCTACCCGTGTTATATTCCCCACTGCGTCATTCCATACACAGACATATTTGATAGCTTGTCTGTTGATAATATCTTTTGTATGGGCTACAATTTATGTGTTCAATACCGTGCTTTGGAAATCCTTGTATTAGCAAATTCTCTATGGTCTGCCCAATTTCTTCTTTTATTTTATTTTTCTATATATTTGTATATTTTATTCTTTTTCTGCATCAGTCATAGTAATTCGTTTCTATCCTTTTAGGTCGAGATAGTGACATAATTTGGTATTATTTTTCTTCTTTTTGCTCTAGGGCTGCAGTTCTCCACATCAAAGGTTAGTTGATATTTGTTTGTTTTTTTGCCCTGTACAAGCTGAGCTACATTGAATTAGTGTCAACACTGGTTCCTAATTTAATATCCTTCTAATGATAGATAAAAGTTATTTGAGCAGTCGTGGTTATGGGAGGCCTGCTTCAGATATTCAGGTTTTTATATAAAATTTCTAATCGCACTGGTGTCATCTTATTAATAATTATTTCTCAACTAGTTTTTTATACATCAGTGATCTTTTTGTTATATACGTTTGAACTGTTAGTCTTCTGTTCCTTGGGTTTTTATATGCTTCTACAGCAGAATGATTTGATTTAATATCTTGCTTATAGTTTGTTAATATATTAGCATATATTAATCCTGTCAGACTTGTTCTGTGCTGCTGCAGAGAGCATATATGCCAACAGTAAGAAAGACCAAACTATCACAATCTCATCAACTAAAACTAGTACTGCAGAAAGTAATACATCCACTTCCAAACTTGAAGAGGAACTTAAAATTACTTCTCGGCTTCAAAAATTGCATTTAATGATCTTAAGATGGCCACTAAAAATTGTAGGCCTGATAGTTTTCTTGGTGAATGGGAATTTGGTTGTGTATTTAAGGGGTGGATCGAAGAGAATGGGACAGCACATGTGAAATCTGGAACTGGTGGTGCAAGTGGAGCAAGGAAAGCACGGCCTTGATACTTCTGCATCTCTTAGTTATATCGTAATATTTTGTTATTTTTGTGATCAACTTTTAACTATTATACTTATCATGTTTTGTTAGATTTTGACCGAAACAAGTAATCTTATCCATGTATCTATGTTTTGTCATAATAGTTGAAATTGTATGACTTTAAAGTTTATTCAAGTATGAGTTTAAAGTTTATATTTGAATTAATTTGACATTGCATATCTTAGTTGGAATTGGTTTGTGTATTATTTTGATTTCTTTGGATGAAATTGATTAAAACTGGGAGGTCTTTTTAAGTAACAAGCATTTCAAAAATTACCACTAAAAATGTTGCCTTTGCCTTATAAAGTGTTGGCAAAAATAATTCAATTGGTGTAGCTATAACGTGATGAGGTGTTGGCAAAATAAGAAATGTTAATCGAGTAGTGTTGCCATAAATGGAGAAAGATGTTGCAATAATAATTAAATCAACATCAATATTGTGTTGCTATTGACTTGAGGGTGTTGCCATAGAGTTAAAACCAACACCAGTGTTAGTGTTGTTGGAACTTATTTGCAAAATGCTTCTCCATCTGCTTTACTTGTTTACAGGCATCATGTAGCGATATTATCATCCTATAGATCTTAAACATTGTATCTCCTAATATTTGTCAAAGTATAATATTTATGAACACTGCTGGTTATACATGGAATGATTTAGCTACATGATTTGCTCATACGAATATATCTAAGGTCTTTATTGTCAAATGTGAAATTGCTTATCTTAGTCAGAGATCAATGTTTGTTTCCATTCCACTAAATTTAGGGCTCTTAATGATAAACCCGAGTAAATTTCTGAGTTGCCTTACTATAGCTGCAATAAGTGTATATGTGAAGACAATAACAAATTGAACTTGTACATAAGAAAAAGTCTTCTCTCTCAATTTCTTATGGGATTAAACGATTCTTTACAGTCACTCGAGGTCATCTTCTCATGATAATACCTCATTCATCCTAAAGGGAAGCATATCAAATGAAGAATATCAAAGAGAAAACATGTCTTTTAATGTGCTTGTTGGGTCATCTGCTATGTCATTTAAGACAATGAATATGGTAACACACACTTCAATCTATGAAGAAGAAAAATAGTGTCCGTGACACTTCAACCACTCCCTTCTGTGAATTTTGTCAAATGACAGGACACCTTCATGATAAATATTTTTGTCTTTATAACTACCTTGAATGGCCCAAAATATTTGGTAAACCCAAATCTAAACCTAGAAATCAACAAAATAAAGGTAAATCTCAAGCTAATAGTGTTATTCTTGACAAGAACTCTTAGTCTTTCTCCAAGACTTCAGATCTTCAAGTGAAACATCAGTCAACTCTTTCTCTGATGGCCAATTCAAGGAACTTATGCAGATGATTTAGGCTACGAATAGAGAAATACTTATTGCTCCTAATTCTGGAAGGTAATCTTCAACAAATGTTCTTCGTGGAGCACGTATATTTTTTCAACTTGCTAGTTATACTAATGCTCATCTCCAAATTATTCAATGTTAAAAAAGGATGAGGCTTGGGGTCGAAAAGTTAAAAAATCTTAACTTGGCTATGCTCGCTAAACAAGGAAGGAGGCTAGTGAATAATGATAATCCAGGCACAGTATTTTCCTGATGGAGATTTTTTGACAGCACATCTTGGGCCAACCTTTGTTACATGTGGCATAGTATTCTGTTAACTCAATATTTGGTTAGAAGAGGATGTGGGAGAAGGATTGGAGATGATAACGGAACAAAAAATTGGAAAATACCATGGTTATCATGCCAATAAAATGGTATTTTTCACTAGAATTGAAAGATAGTAAAGTTAGTGGTCTAAATAATGTGGCTTAAAACAGGTGGGATAATGATATCATAAATGATCTTGGTAATGAAAGAGACGGGCAGCTGATTAAACAGATTCCTATTCAAAGAAGAAATAGGGCAGATTCATGCTTCTGGAACTACGCCCAAAATGCTCAAATGTAATACTTTATTAATATGGCAATAGGCCAAAAAAGCATTGCAGCTTGTTTTTGAATTTTGCAACAGAAAATGGGCATTACATCAGCGGCGAACGTTGGATTTGACTCCTAATGCAATGCTTTTTGTCATCAACTACAACGATACAAATCAGTGCATCAGGAGCATACTCCAATAAAATAAGTCAATTGTGTGACTTGGAATGTCACGTCATCTGCCACCTAAAATTTTAACACGTCATAATATGACATGTCATCATTTACCACCTCGGAATATTGATCCACAGGTGCCACATGGTGGGACCCAGTTTTTAGATGAATGACGTATATTAAATTAAATTTAGTTCATATACTGATATTATGTCCAATTTATCAAAAAATAAAACTAGTTTAAACTTTTAGGTACAAGTGATTGTATAGTTACAAATATATAATAATTTTTTCTATATTTTAAAGCACTCCACGTTACTAAATTATTTTTTTGAAATATCTTTATTTCTAATATAAAATAAAATTGAATCTTTAAACAATGAAAATGTCATAACACACAAAGAGTTTGAGAAAATTATTCACTTTAATGAGAATGTTTGATTTTAATCACAAGAAAATACAACACATTGGTTAAAAACTCCCCTCGATATCTATTAGATTATATTTAAATCCCTCTAATAACAATAAATTAAGTTAATATTCATTTCCCTAATTTGAGGCAAATGCCAAGTTATTTACATCATTGAATTCTAAAAAATAGGTTTCCTTCATACATTAAATCTAGGGAACCATAATAGGGTAACTATATTGCTTACCAAATTTAATCTAGGGAACAACATCGCCCTAAATAAAAATTCTCATTATTATTATGTGATTAATCGCATCCTTATTTAAGTTTTTTAATTTCTAGCACCATACCTGTCTATTCTAATATATATAAATTTTTACCAAGAATTTGCCTCTAGAATGTTGAAACGGAAGGGACATCATTTTTTGAAGGTTTTACACATTCAAGTATTTTCGGTTAAAAATAAACATTTATATTTTTGATAAAAGATTATAATTATATGATTTTTTTGACACAGAATATAATAAATTTGGAGTTGATTTTATTTTCATTTTAGTAGCTTATTAATTTGAAATACAAGTAACTCTTGGTACTTTTTGTATATGTAATTTTTTTGTAAAATTTCAAGTTTAACAAATTAGTAAATAATAAATAATTATTTCAAAAATCTAGCTTATGAGATGACCTGGTTACTTGGATTTCAACGAGCACTCAATGAAATTTAAGTGAAGTGAAAATATTAAAGTGAGAGGCAGTGAAATTTAGCTAAAATATTGAGCCCCAAAGGTAGTCGCCTTACCCTTATTTTGAAATTTAGGTGAAAATAATGAGCGGTAAAGATAGGCGTCAGGGACAAAGAAATATATTGTTTCTTTTTGAGAAATTTAGCATCTTCCAAATTAAGTATAAAATCATTCCCCTTGTCTCACTTCAACTAAGAAGACCTTGAACTAGGGTGTGGAGCAAAAGGGTTTCAAGTTGAGGGATTGTGTTAATTTTCAAGCTTGAGGTTTCAAATAAAATTTAAGATTTAAAGTTGAAGCATTTACAGGGGCTTAAAGTTTAACATCCAACTGAGTGCACATCAAAGCATGGTTCTAATGATGAATGCTGAACCAAATACTTATATTCCACCTCCTTCTAATCCTACTTACGAACAGGTATATTATATTTATTTTTTTCCCGAAAACTGGATGGAATTTTTCTGTTAATGAATTTATTTGGCACTCCTAAATTTAAATAATTTCACTCGATTTTAAACTAATATTTTTTCGAGAAATGGACCAAAATGTCACTTTGGGATATAAAATGGCAAAAATGTCACTTCTGAAAATTATGGCCCAATATCGTTTAATGTTTCAAAAATAAGCCAAAACTCTATTTCATCATTTCAGCTATGTTTCAAACCTCCACTTAGGTGTTAATACGGGTACAAACTTGATTTAATTTGTTAATCCGGGGTTTATAATCCTTAATTTTGGGGCATTTTTTTATTATTTGTTTACAAATTCTAATTTTAATTTGTTAATTATGGGGATTTCAAATCCTAATTTTGGGGGGTTTATATTTGTGCCCTATTTATATCGGTTCCGATTGTTTCGATGTTTCGAGTGCTTTTTTTTGTTGAATTTGATGAATTTGTTGAATTTATGGTGTGATTTCATGTTTTGTGTTTGTGTAGGTTCGCGGTGACTTGTCGTTTCAGAGGTGCAAATCGCGATTGATTCGGTTGAGTTTTCCGATAGGGAGGATGATGAAGGCGTTGCTTCGGATTTTGTGGATATTGTTACTCAAATGGCTCAGGACGTGAGTCATTTTTGTCGAGTTCATGTAATATTATGTATTTATGTTGTGATAAGAGTTTAGTGTTGGTTTGCGCTTTTTGTTTGTCTCGAGAAATGTTGTAGTTATTGGAATTGAACTAAGTTGAGCTAAGTTTAGTAAAGCGGAACTTGAGTTTGAGGGAGTGGTAATGTGGGAATATAATATGAATTTATGTAGTTGATTTTCTATAATACTGTAGGTGATTTATTTGGATGGTGTTAAATAGTTAGAAACCAGATAAAGAATTTTTGTCTGGATTGTACGTGTTGAATATGGTGGTGAGTTGCACGTGCGGAAATAAATGGATAAACCAATAATTTGTATCACGAGTAACTACAAGCACTTACCTAAATAGTACATTTTCTTCTAAACGCTAGGGGTCATAATTGTCGATGTTTTTTGTTGTTGTTGTAGCATTATGTAATATTCTTCGTTTGTGTAGAGGATTTTTAGTAGGGTATGATGAAATCCAAACATTTTGCCCCATATAAAAATGAAAGTAGGCATGTCCTAATTCATAAAAGTTATATGTTGTTATTGCTTATAAACTAGTTTGATACACTTCTGAGATAAAAACAAACACATTCCTACTCTAACAGGTTTGGAATTTACTGGTTCAAGTTTGTTATATTCAAACTCTTTGGTTCCCTTGAAGCACGTAAGGAATCCAGGCTCCAATTATATTTAGTTGTAAAAAGTTTTTACATAGTTTTTGTAAATAGATTTAGGCGATGTTGAGGTGTTAGGGTGTTGTAGAGCCAAAGATATAAAACCATCTACCTAGTAAATGAGGTGGAGCCAAAAATTGTACTACTTGTATTTGATTTGCTAAAGCACTTGAGCTTATTGGTTAGGAGTTCAAATAATTTATAAAATATTGGGTAAAGGATGATATCATGCTTATGAACTTGTTCATTTTTGTGTATGAATCACCTTCTTAATTATTTTATCCGCAAGCAGTTTGCTAATTGTGTGAAACTGTGCTTGGAGTCGTTTGCTTATTTATGATCACCAGTTCACCTTGTAAGGAGTCGTTCAATATTATTAAAGTACTACTGATGAATTAGATATATGATATGCAAATTGACTTATCTCGGAAGCGGGAACATATAAAGGTTCACTTCAAAATGTATGAGGGTAAACCAGAAAACACCACTTCAGTTGTGGATGAGATTATGATGATAAATCACATATTCGTTCATGGTTAAAAGCATCAATGCCTAGGGAATAAACTAAATTGAATCGAACAAAGTGAGCACACCTCACATTTATATTTTTCATAAAATATTTCAGGTTATTTACAGGAGAGAGATTGTTGTATTTATTTAGTTTACCTGGAGTCTACCCGTGTTATATTCCCCACCGCGTCATTCCATACACAGACATATCTGATAGCTTTTCTGTTGATAATATCTTTCGTATGGGCTACAATTTATGTGTTCAATACCGTGCTTTGGAAATCCTTGTATTAGCAAATTCTCTATGGTCTGCCCAATTTCTTCTTTTATTGTATTTTTCCATATATTTGTATATTTTATTCTTTTTCTGCATCAGTCATAGTAATTCGTTTCTATCCTTTTAGGTCGAGACAGTGACATAATTTGGTGTTATTTTTCTTCTTTTTGCTCTAGGGCTGCAGTTCTCCACATCAAAGGTTAGTTGATATTTGTTTATTTTTTAGCCCTGTACAAGCTGAGCTACATTGAATTAGTGTCAACACTGGTTCCTAATTTTATATCCTTCTAATGATAGATAAAAGTTGTTTGAGCAGTCGTGGTTATGGGAGGCCTGCTTCAGATATTCAGGTTTTTATATAAAATTTCTAATCGCACTGGTGTCATCTTATTAATAATTATTTCCCAACTAGTTTTTTATACATCAGTGATCTTTTTGTTATATATGTTTGAACTGTTAGTCTTCTGTTCCTTGGGTTTTTATATGCTTCTGCAGTAGAATGATTTGATTTAATATCTTGCTTATAGTTTGTTAATATATTAGCATATATTAATCCTATCAGACTTGTTCTGTGCTGCTGCAGAGAGCATATATGACAACAGTAAGAAAGACCAAACTATCGCAATCTCATCAACTAAAACTAGTACTGCAGAAAGTAATACATCCACTTCCAAACTTGAAGAGGAACTTAAAATTACTTCTCGGCTTCAAAAATTTGCATTTAATGATCTTAAGATGGCCACTAAAAATTGTAGGCCTGATAGTTTTCTTGGTGAATAGGAATTTGGTTGTGTATTTAAGGGGTGGATCGAAGAGAATGGGACAGCACATGTGAAATCTGGAACTGGTGGTGCAAGTGGAGCAAGGAAAGCACGGCCTTGATACTTCTGCATCTCTTAGTTATATCGTAATATTTTGTTATTTTTGTGATCAACTTATAACTATTATACTTATCATGTTTTGTTAGATTTTGACCGAAACAAGTAATCTTATCCATGTATCTATGTTTTGTCATAATAGTTGAAATTGTATGACTTTAAAGTTTATTCAAGTATGAGTTTAAAGTTTATATTCGAATTAATTTGACATTGCATATCTTAGTTGGAATTGGTTTGTGTATTATTTTGATTTCTTTGGATGAAATTGATTAAAACTGGGAGGTCTTTTTAAGTAACAAGTTATTCAAAAATTACCACTAAAAATGTTGCATTTGCCTTATAAAGTGTTGGAAAAAATAATTCAATTGGTGTAGCTATAACGTGATGAGGTGTTGGCAAAATAAGAAATGTTAATCGAGTAGTGTTGCCATAAATGGAGAAAGATGTTGCAATAACAATTAAATTAACATCAATATTGTGTTGCTATTGACTTGAGGGTGTTGCCATAGAGTTAAAACCAACACCAGTGTTAGTGTTGTTGGAACTTATTTGCAAAATGCTTCTCCATCTGCTTTACTTGTTTACTGGTATCATGTAGCGATATTATCATCCTATAGATCTTAAACATTGTATCTCCTGATATTTGTCAAAGTATAATATTTATGAACACTGCTGGTTATACATGGAATGATTTAGCTACATGATTTGCTCATACGAATATACCTAAGGTCTTTATTGTCAAATGTGAAATTGCTTATCTTAGTCAGAGATCAATGTTTGTTTCCATTTCACTAAATTTAGGGCTCTTAATGATAAACCCGAGTAAATTTCTGAGTTGCCTTACTATAGCTGCAATAAGTGTATATGTGAAGTCAATAACAAATTGAACTTGTACATAAGAAAAAGTCTTCTCTCTCAATTTCTTATGGGATTAAACGATTCTTTACAGTCACTCGAGGTCATCTTCTCATGATAATACCTCATTCATCCTAAAGGGAAGCATATCAAATGAAGAATATCAAAGAGAAAACATGTCTTTTAATGTGCTTGTTGGGTCATCTGCTATGTCATTTAAGACAATGAATATGGTAACACACACTTCAATCTATGAAGAAGAAAAATAGTGTCCGTGACACTTCAACCACTCCCTTCTGTGAATTTTGTCAAATGACAGGACACCTTCATGATAAATATTTTTGTCTTTATAACTACCTTGAATGGCCCAAAATATTTGGTAAACCCAAATCTAAACCTAGAAATCAACAAAATAAAGGTAAATCTCAAGCTAATAGTGTTATTCTTGACAAGAACTCTTAGTCTTTCTCCAAGACTTCAGATCTTCAAGTGAAACATCAATCAACACTTTCTCTGATGGCCAATTCAAGGAACTTATGCAGATGATTTAGGCTACGAATAGAGAAATACTTATTGCTCCTAATTCTGGAAGGTAATCTTCAATAAATGTTCTTCGTGGAGCACGTATATTTTATTAACTTGCTAGTTATACTAATGCTAATCTCCAAATTATTCAATGTTAAAAAAGGATGACGCTTGGGGTCAAAAAGTTAAAAAATCTTAACTTGGCTATGCTCGCTAAACAAGGAAGGAGGCTAGTGAATAATGATAATCTAGGCACAGTATTTTCCTGATGGGGATTTTTTGACAGCACATCTTGGGCCAACCTTTGTTACATGTGGCATAGTATTCTGGTAACTCAATATTTGGTTAAAAGAGGATGTGGGAGAAGGATTGGAGATGATAACGGAACAAACATTTGGAAAATACCATGGTTATCATGCCAATAAAATGGTATTTTTCACTAGAATTGAAAGATAGTAAAGTTAGTGGTCTAAATAATGTGGCTCAAAACAGGTGCGATAATTATATCATAAATGATCTTGGTAATGAAAGAGACGGACAACTGATTAAACAGATTCCTATTCAAAGAAAAAATAGGGCAGATTCGTGCTTCTGGAACTATGCCCAAAATGCTCAAATGCAATACTTTATTAATATGGCAATAGGCCAAAAAAGCATTGCAGCCTGTTTTTGAATTTTACAACAGAAAATGGGCATTACATCAGCGGCGAACGTTGGATTTGACTCCTAATGCAATGCTTTTTGTCATCAACTACAACGATACAAATCAGTGCATCACGAGCATACTCCAATAAAATAAGTCAATTGTGTGACTTGGAATGTCACGTGATCTGCCACGTAAAAATTTAACACGTCATAATATGACATGTCATCATTTACCACCTCGGAATATTGATCCACAGGTGCCACATGGTGTGACCCAGTTTTTAGATGAATGATGTATATTAAATTAAATTTAGTTCATATACTGATATTATGTCCAATTTATCAAAAAATAAAACGAGTTTAAACTTTTAGGTACAAGTGATTGTATAGTTACAAATATATAGTAATTTTTTCTATATTTTAAAGCACTCCACGTTACTAAATTATTTTTTTGAAATATCTTTATTTCTAATATAAAATAAAATTGAATCTTTAAACAATAAAAATGTCATAACACACAAAGAGTTTGAGAAAATAATTCACGTTAATGAGAATGTTTGATTTTAATCACAAGAAAATACAACACCTTGGTTAAAAACTCCCCTCGATATCTATTAGATTATATTTAAATCCCTCTAATAACAATAAATTAAGTTAATATTCATTTCCCTAATTTGAGGTAAATGCCAAGTTATTTACATCATTGAATTCTAAAAAATAGGTTTCCTTTATAGATTAAATCTAGGGAACCACAATAGGGTAACTATATTGCTTACTAAATCTAATCTAGGGAACAACATGGCGCTAAATAAAAATTCTCATTATTATTATGTGATTAATCGCATCCTTATTTAAGTTTTTTAATTTCTAGCACCATACCTATCTATTCTAATATATATAAATTTTTACCAAGAATTTGCCTCTAGAATGTTGAAACAGCTACGGGACATCATTTTTTAAAGGTTTTACACATTCAAGTATTTTCGGTTAAAAATAAACATTTATATTTTTGATAAAAGATTATAATTATATGATTTTTTTGACACAGAATATAATAAATTTGGAGTTGATTTTATTTTCATTTTAGTAGCTTATTAATTTGAAATACAAGTAACTCTTGGTACTTTTTGTATATGTAATTTTTTTATAAAATTTCAAGTTTAACAAATTAGTAAATAATAAATAATTATTTCAAAAATCTAGCTTATGAGATGACCTGGTTACTTGGATTTCAACGAGCACTCAATGAAATTTAAGTGAAGTGAAAATATTAAAGTGAGAGGCAGTGAAATTTAGCTAAAATATTGAGCCCAAAAGGTAGCCGCCTTACCCATATTTTAAAATTTAGGTGAAAATAATGAGCCGCAAAGATAGGCGCCAGAGACAAAGAAATATATTGTTTCTTTTTGAGAAATTTAGCATCTTCCAAATCAAGTATAAAATCATTCCCCTTGTCTCTATTCAACTAAGAAGACCTTGAACTAGGGTGTGGAGCAAAAGGGTTTCAAGTTGAGGGATTGTGTTAATTTTCAAGCTTGAGGTTTCAAATAAAAGTTAAGATTTAAAGTTGAAGCATTTACAGGGGCTTAGAGTTTAACATCCAACTGAGTGCACATCAAAGCATGGTTCTAATGATGAATGCTGAACCAAATACTTATATTCCACCTCCTTCTAATCCTACTTAAGAACAGGTATATTATATTTATTTTGTAAATGATGTTTGAATAATAGTTACATACAGTTGTGAGATACAAATTGTATTCAAGGTCTTTTCTTTTAAATGTAGATAATAAATCATGCAGTCTCAACTCTGGGGAGCAGAAAGGGTTCAAGCTGCATAGCAATAGCCAAATTTGTAGAAAACAATTACGATCATCTTCCAGCTAATTTTAGAAAGACCCTGCTTCGTAAGCTTAAACAACTAGTTGATGTTGGAAAGCTCATCAGAGTGAAGAATTCATTTAAGCTTCCCCTTAAATGAAAAACAAGATATGAAAAGATTTCATAAGATTCTTTTTTTATTTCATGAATCATTAATACTATATAGATCATTAGTATTTCCATGGTTTTTGTTGACAATTCTCAAACTTCACATATATATGGTGGGTGAATTGTGATTTCCTTAATTATTTTTTTGTTGTTAATTTCTTAACTAGCGAAATATCTATATTTTCAAGATGAATTAATTTAAGGTGAGTACAATTTTACAATTTATAATCAACTAGTGAAATAGATTCACCCACTTCTATAAGAAAAAATAAATATCATTTAATTTGATGATGTTAAAAAGTTGGGTTATATAATATGTATGTGGGAACAAATATAAAGCATGCCTGGTCAAATATTTTTATCACCTTGATATTGAAGAAATGTTGTGCAAATTTTTTGAAAGTTTAGAATTTTATACCAAGTTGGTAATGGGATATTTTTATAATTGAAGAAGTATTAGAAACTCATTTTGACTATTATTTTTTTCATGCTAAGTTCATGACGGTGGAAGAACTCAAGATGTTGAGAATTATATGTGCCATTGTGGTAGCAAGCTAGGGTGCATTATATACAAAATTTACAAATAAAAAGTAAAAAATTACGATGTAATAATTTGTGTCAACTAAAATGACAAAATAATATAATTGTATGAATAAATTATCTCTACCTACTTTTGAACACAAGCTTTTTATTTACAACATATACATTAAAAAATTACTTTAACCGCTATAAAAATATAGTCATCTCCCCTCCATACCATATGTATACATTTTTATTGTAACACAACATCAGTGAATGATTTTTTAACACCCCACTGGACAAGAGTTGATAATTTGTTATGTAAATTACCAAGATTTATTTTAGTAGGCAGGGGAATAGATTCTCATTTCTCAGGGTTTGCCTTCTATTTTAGTACATTCTTATTTATCAGGGTTTGCCTTCTATTTTAGTATACTCAAGGAGGTAGACTTGTCTGGCTTTTGTGCGATGTGGTGGTTGTGTTGAAAATGAACTGGATGGTGTATTAGGAGATCTGGATATCTCGCATCAACAACACTTTCGGCAACTATATAGCTGGTGTCTGGCAGGTAGATAGCTGGGGTGCGTTTGGAATGGTGGTGAAAATCACATGTGCTCACCTCTCACAAAAAATATTTGTTCATAACATGAGGCCTCTAAACTCAGTTGTTGCAACTGAGTCCTCTGAACATTGTAATATCAATCGAATTAATGTGAGGGTCAATTGTGAAGACACTGTTTTGGGGGAGATGCGTGCTGGATTGTCCGGGAAACCATTACCTTCATTTTTAATTTTCGGAATATTTGTATTCAGTTTGTTAAGCAATCCGGAAACAAAATGACTAATTATTTAGCTCTATTTATTTTTCAACCTCGATGCATGATCAGTTCGGGTTTGTCCCGATTGAATCTCTTTCAAGTCATTAGTGAAATCTCCTTTAAATTTGGCAAAAAAAAGGTAGACTTTGACAAGATTTTCAAAATAAAATAAATTTTGATACGAATTATCACTTACAATATTTATACAACTACACAATGGGAACATATTCTCATTTCTTATGGTTTGTCTTCTATTTTAGTATATTCTCATTTCTTAAGGTTTGTCTTGTATTTAAGTATATTTACTCGGTAGACTTTGACAAGATTTAAAACAATTTCGATATGAATTATCACTTACAATATTAGAGTCTGCTTTTCAAAATGTGCTTGGTCAAATTGTTCACACATATAAACGCTTGAATACAACTACACAAAACCAACCTCAACCTCACCTAAATTCTACCAAGTCGTGTCCAATTTACGAGCCCCGGTAAATTTTAACATATAAGAGTAGCAAATTAATACTTTGTATTTGTTATATTTTTTTAAATTGGACCATATTTGTTGGCTCCAATTTTATCCCCAAAAACTGGATGGAATTTTTCTGCTAATGAATTTATTTGGCACTCCTAAATTTAAATAATTTCACTCGATTTTAAACTAATTTTTTTCAAGAAATGGACAAAAATGTCACTTTGGGATATAAAATGGCAAAAATGTCACTTCTGGAAATTATGGTCCAATATCGTTTAATATTTCAAAAATAACCCAAAACTCTACACGATGCAGCGTTTTGTTTCATTTCATTATTTTTTGAAGGCTATCATGTTACTTCACGTAACTTATGATTTTTTTATTTTGAGCTTGTTTTGGTGTAATATTTAGGAGCGCTGAAACACCACTTAATATTATGTTTTCGACATTTTTTTCTTTTATATCTTTATATTTAAAAGTATACCATAATTTAACAATTTTTAACAGGGTTCACCAAACCATTTTTGGGACCATTTTTTACCTCAAAATGACAATTAGGGCGACCACCTTATTATTTGTAGATGGATAATGCATACTAAATCAAGTTTCGTTTATATACTGATTTTTTGTCAAATTCATAAAAAAATAAAGTGTGTTAAATATATGATAATTATTTTTGTTTTTTTAGTAATTAAAACAATCCACATAATTAATTAATTTTTTGAATATCTTTATTTCTAACATGAAATTTTTTTTATACTTTAAACGATGGAAATTTCATGACACACAAAGAGTTTGAGAAAATAGTTCATATTAAAAAGAATGGTTAAATTTCATCAGGTAGTTAAAAAAATAAAACCCCCTACCATACCTATTAGATTATATTTAAATCCCAAGTTCATCCCTAATGGGGCAAACAATAATTTATTTACATCATTTAATTCCATAAGAATAAGTTTCCTTAGTAGAGGTTTCTTTTGGGAGTGCTGGTTAAAACTGCTGTGCTGTGAAAGAAAGTGCTGGTGAATAAAGTGATGTAAAAATTAGATGATTGTTTGGTAATTTTTTTAATTTATGCATATTTTGATATATAATATATAAAAATAATATTTTTGAGAAAGTAAGATGGTGAAAGTGAAACAGCTTTTTCCAAAAGTATGGGTGACATGCTTTTTAACCAAAAGCACTTTTCCATACATGGGCTTTTAGAAGTTACCAAACACCTTTGTCATCATTTTTGAGCAAAAAATGTTGTACCTGTCTGCAACAGTAATATCAAAAGAAGCCTAAAGAACCATATTAGGGTAACTATATTGCTTACTAAATGTAGGGAACAACAACAATAGAGTAAGCAATATTCATTACTATTACTATCTGACTAATCACATTATTATTTAAATTTTTTATTTATGGCACTATAATTGTCTATTCTCCTCTAGATGGATTTTCACCAAGAATTGTGTCTACAATATTGAAATAACTACTACATTAGACAAGATTTTTTAATGGTTTTACACATGTGAGTATTTTGGGCTATAAACAAAAATTTTTAATTTTGATAAAATATTACAGTTATGTAATGTTTTGACATAAAATATAATAATTTTTTAGTTAAAATTTATTCTTTTAGTAACTTATAAATTTGAAATGCAAGTGACTCATGGTATTTCTTGTATTTGTAGTTTTTTTTAAAATTTCAAGTTTAACGAATTAATAAATAATCAACAGTTATTTCAAAAATCTAGCTAGTGAGTATGGTTTCCGTCAATGAAATTTAGGTGAAGTGAAAATATTAATATGAGAGGCAATGAAATTTAGGTGAAACAAAATATGAAAGTGAGAGGCAATAAAATTTAGGTGAAAATACTAGGCACCAATTATAGGTGCCTTTCACATATTTTGATAGACAGAAAATATATTGTTATTGTTTTAGAAATTTAAAAGTATAAAACATTCTACTCGTCTCAGTTCAGCCAAAGGGTTTCAAGTTGAGGGATTTTGTTGATTTTCATGGATAAGGTTAAAAACATTGTTTAGATTTAAAGTTGATGCTTTTATAGGGGTTTATAATTTAAACTTCCAACTGAGTGCACAAAAATCATGATTCTAATGATGAATGATGAACCAGATACTTATATTCCACCACATCCCCGCAATCTTATTTCTGAACATATTTTCATGTTCGGGGACCTCATCTCCGCCCAAAGTCTCTTGCTTATTGCTTATAGGATCCTCATCCCATTGTCTTTGTGACCTCCTAAGGTCCTTCCCAATTTGGGGCTAACTTTCCTTTCTCTCCAACTCCTAACACCTCAATCTTCCTTAACACCAAGTTTTCTTGGTGGAAAATCCTATCTTTTACCCTACTTTTATAGTAAAGGGAGGCTCTGCGCGGATGCTCTGCATTACAGGTGTTGGCTTCGTCGCTGACCTTGTCAATAAGGTCGAGAGCTAGCCTCATTCCTTCTTCATTAATTTCCACTTCATAAGCTTTAACCTTTCATAATTCGTGGGTGATCTCAAGGGGCACCACTGTCTCGGCTCCGTAGACCAACATGAATGGGGTAGCTTTAGTAGTATCTTTTTAGGTAGTATGATATGCCCAGAGTATAGCTAAAAATTCGTCCACACAAATGTTTCTTGGGCTTTCGGCCCTCTTTTTGAGTCCATCAAGGATGATCCGATTAGTGACCTCTGCTTGCCCATTTGCTTGGGGATTGGAAATTGAGGTGAATCGAAGTTCTATGATGTTATCATTAAAGTACTCCTTAAACTTTTCATTGTGGAATTATCGCCCATTATTCGTAACAAGGATGTGTGGGATTCCACATTGACATATCACATTCTCCTAGAAGAATTGAGAAATTTTCTTGGTGGTTATCTTGGCAGTGCTTTGGCCCCAATCTACTTAGTGAAGTAGTCAATGACAACCACGATGAGCTTCCTTTTTCCCGATGCTACAGGAAAGGGACCTAGTATGTCCATTCCCCATATTGCGAAGGGGATGGGGGAGCTAATGGACGTAACCTCTCTGGGTGTTGTCGAACTACAGAAACGTGCCTCTGGAATGTATTACACTTTTTCACATAAGCCTTTGCACTGGATAATATGGCTGGCCAGTAAAACCCCAGCTGGGTTATCTTATGAGTGAAGGCCCTGCCCCTAAAGTAATGTTTGTAAATCCCTTTGTGGTCTTCCTTTAGTGCCTACTCTCGCTAATGAGGTCTTGAGCACTTCAAATATGGGATTACGAAAGACCTCTTGCATAAAAGACCTTTAATTAAAGAGTACCTCAATCTGCTCTTACTAATAACTTGCGTGCCTCTTGGGCATCATCCGGGAGCCAACCCATCTTAAGGTGGTTCTCGATGGAGTCAATCCATCAACTAGTCAAACTAATTGGTGCTATCAGGTTTATAGCATGAATTATCGGGATCCTCAGGACTTGGAAGTAGATACTTCTTGGATAGTTTTCAATTTCAGATAAGGTGAACTTGAAAAGGGTGTCGGACGTAGTGTTCTTCTCTCTCGGTACATGTTCCGTATACTATTTATCAAATTGAGTCAATATTCCTTTCACGACCCTTAGGTAATTGGCCATGGCATCATCTCACTACCACATAAATGGCCTTCAGCAACGTCCAAAAATGATGTTGCCACAAAAAATGTTGTCGTATGTGGCAAGAAATTGAAAAAAATGATATATAGCAACATCATAACCAAATGTTACTTTAAATTTTGCCTTAAATTTGGTAGGCCAACACCCTTATACATGTTGCCTTAGATATCACTACTAGAATTCTGTCAATAGACATCGGTCCTTAGACATCGGTTGCTCAGACGACCGATGTTAAAGTTTATTTAGACATCGGTTATTTTAAAACCGATGTTACTTATTGTTTTAGACATCGGTCCAGAAAATAACCGATGTCTATACTTATTTTTCAAAAATGAAAAACGTTAGTTAGACATCGGTTTTCTATATAACCGATGTCTTTGTTTTATAGACATCGGTTGTATTTTACAACCGTTGTCGATGGTTAACTTAAAAAAAATTAAAAAAAACGCGGAAACTTTCCCCTCTTATTCCCCAAATATTCCCCCCCCCTTAACCAAAAAAAACCCATTTCTCCCCCTAATTATTTTTCCTGTCTCTCTCTCTCACTCTCTCTCTGCTCTCTCTCTTACTCTCACTCTCTCTGCTCTCTCTCTCTGAGCTCAGTCTCTCTAGTTCTCTTTCCCTCTCTCTTCCATCTCTCTGCTTCTCTCCCTCTCTCTCTTCCATCTCTCTCTATCTCACACACACACCATATCAGTTTATAATAAGTACATAGGTTTTAATTAAACCCCAAATTGAAGAACACCATCAGTTAATCAAAATCCATCTACGAGAAACCCGAATTTCTGAACAAGTATATTTGTTCATTTAGGTTTGTATGTTCGATAAGGTTACATTTGTTCAATTAGGGTTTGTTCATAAATTTTAATGGGATTTTTCCTTTTTGAACAGGTTTTGAAATTCATTGAGCCAAATAAGGTTTGTACTCTAATTTTATATTTTTTCTTGAGTAGTTTTAAATATGCATGTATATATATTTACATAAATCTGCATTTTTTTAACATAAATTAGGTTTGTGTTCTTGTGTATATATATTTAGGTTTGCCTAAATATATCAATTAGGTTTGATATTTGCATGTATTTTTCTTTTCTGGTTGATATCTTCCGATTTTTGTCCTTTTAAAGTTTTAAGTAATAGTATGTTTTTAAATTCGATTTTGTCCATTTGCAGATTATCTCATCAAGTCTCGGAATTTGACAGTGCCTGCACATTTTACTTCAAGAAGGAGGTTAGAAATTCTTATTCGTTTGCTTTTTTCCTTTTTTTGTATACATTATGTAGGAAGGGATTCACCAGTAACCGATCTATCATTATTTATGTATACATTATTTGATTTGGATTGTTGTTTATGTATCAGATTTAGTGTATCGTTCTCTTTTAATAGATGAGATGCCATGAATGTACTAGTTGTCATTTGTGTAAAATCTTTCAATTTTTTAAGGGCATGTTTGTTATTAATTCGCGCTTGAATATGTGCACTTGTATTGATTATGCTAGTTAAACAATGTTGACTTTCTTGGTTTTGTTTATATGCACTTGAATATGTGCACTTGTATTGATTAATTCGCACTTTGATGTTGAAATGACCATCTGGTGGTTAGGTTGCTAGATTGTTGGTCATACATTTTCATTTATGGATAAGTCGTGGATATCGAAAGATAGGGATTCTTTAGAATTTGAAATTGGCGTCGAAGAATTCTTAATTTTCGTTGAAGAAAATTGTAAAGATCCTAAAAGAATTCCTTGTCCATGTGGTCGATGTGTGAATTTTAAAAAATTCTCAACCAAAATCATAAGGGGACATATCTACGATCATGGTTTTAGTTTGGGGTATGTTGATTGGATTTGCATGAAGAAAAATCTACTAGGAATACTAGGTCTTCTATAGGTAGTACACGTCCTGCTTCAGACCAACCTATAGAGCACTTTGTTGTATCAGAAACTGTTGAAGTTTGTGAAACGGCTTTTAATTCGGGTAATTACGATAAGGATTCATATGATTTTCAGAGGTTTGTTGTTGATGCGGAACAACCGTTGTTTGAGGGCAGCGAGTGCACAAAGTTAGAGTCAATGTTAAAATTGCACAACTGGAAAGCTAGGTTTGGTATTAGCGACACTGCCTTTACTGAGCTGCTCTCTTCAGTTGGCTCGATCCTTCCCAAAGATAATGTGTTGCCTCCTAACGCATATGAAGGTCTAGTGTATATAAAAATTCATTCGTGTCCCAATGATTGTATAATGTATAGGGGCATTCATTCTGATGCATAAAAATTGTGTATCCATATCTGATTTGAAGATATACGGGCTTAAGTCCCATGACTGCCATATCCTTCTCCAACAACTCCTCCCTGTTGCCATTCGATCCGTTCTCCCAAAAAATGTTAGGGTCACAATCATACGACTGTGCTTCTTTTTTAATGCTTTATGCAGCAAAGTTGTCGATGTCTCGAAACTCGATAAATTGCAGTCAGATGTAATAATAACCTTATGCGATCTAGAAAAAATATTCCCTTCATCATTTTTTGATGTAATGTTACATCTTATTGTCCACTTGGTCCTAGAAGTGCGTTTATGTGGACCGGTATTTTATAGATGGATGTATGCCTTCGAACGATTCAATAAAGTGCTAAAGACCTACGTACGAAACCGATATTATCCTGAAGGTTGTATGGCAGAAAGCTACCTTAAAGAAGAATCAGTAGAATTCTGCACAGAATTTATGAGCCAGACTTGTACAACTGCCGGCATTCCAGTTGAGCAAGGCAAGCAATCTGGTCCATTATCTGCCGCGATAATAAAGGTCGTGGAAGAAAAAGAGCGAGATGAGGCTCATCTGCATGTCCTTCAAAACAATGTTGAAGTGTATTCCTATATCGTGTACGTTTATTTTATTAACTTGTCCTATTTGTTTGAAGATGTAATTTTTGTGGGTTATTTCTAATATTTATGCATATTCTCAGAATGCACAAGGAATATTTGGATGAAATTTACCGAGGGAAGAAAAAAAGTGTTCATTGGCTCATGGGAGAACAATCGGCTATTTGCTGATTGGTTTGAAAAAAAGTAGGTTTTGTGTATTGTCTACTTAAATAGTTGTTAGTTGTAGTTTGCAACGGATGGATTTTTTTATTATATAATATTATGTATAGGTAAGTAGTGAAATGAAGGGAAATCCCGATGCTATTTCAGAGACGATACGATGGCTCGCTGGAAAACCATCATTTTCTATTTTAACTTATCAAGGTTTTTCAGTCAATGGAGTCCGATACTTTACGAAAGACCGAGATGATGCGCGAGTTGTTCAAAACAGTGGAGTTTCTGTGGTTGCTAAGGCAGTCCAGGTGTCCAGTGTGAAAGATTTAAACCCCATTGAGAGTGATATGACCTTTTATGGCATAATCTTGGAAGTATGGGAGTTGGATTACCATGAGTTCAAAGCTCCACTCTTCTTGTGTAAATGGACAGAGAATGATAAAGGCATAAAGATCGACGATCTTGGCTTCACACTTGTGGATTTCAATCGACAAGGCCATAAGAAGGATAAATATGTCTCTATTGACCAAGTCAACCAGGTGTTTTACATTAAAGATCTGGTTGATCCTACTTGGTCGATCGTGTTAACTTCCACAACTAGAGACTATCAAGAGTTGTATAATGACGATGATTTGGGTGACACGATCATGGAACATCCTCCCTTCTGCTCTAACGTCCCTGCTTCTGATGTGACCAATGAAGACGTTGCGCATAGTATTAGGCCTAATGTTGAGGGAATTTGGGTTAAAAAATGATCCTGTTAATTTAGCTCTCTGTACTTTTTGCTTGTTATAATTTAATCAGCATATTTAATTTTCCTTTGTAAGTTTTTTGAGTAAATGAATTATAGTGACTAATGCATTTTTCTTTTGTAATTTTTCTTTTATCATTTTTTTGTATTTTGTTTTTGTATTTGTTTTGAAATTTTCCAGTTGTAATTTTGAATGCATTTTTATTCATGCATATGTAATTTTGAATGTATTTTAATTCATGTAGAGTTTCATTTATTCAGTGACTAATTATTTCTTGTTTTATTATTCAGAGTAAAGGACAAAAATGGCAAAGAAAAAGAGAACCAACAAAAGCAAATCTAAAAAAGTTAAAGAGGTCGAAGAACATTGTGATCAGGAGGTTGAAGAGCACTGTGATCAGGATGGACAAGCACCAAGTGAACCTCAAACTGAAAAGCAACAGTCTGAACAAGAAACAACAACTAATTCTAATTCTGCGAAAAGAAGGTTGGGAGCTGCACGAGGTGTTTCCTCTCTTAAAAAAGTATTGGTAAGGAAGGCCCAGGGCAAGAGATTTAAAATCAGATACAATGAGTTTGGAGTTCCTGTCGGAGATACTAGGTGTACCTTACAGTCCTACATAGGGCACCTGGCAAGAACTATGATTCCTATCGACATTGACAGCTGGCCAAATGTGGATCGGGAATTGAAAGATAAATTATGGCTTGATATTAAGGTATTAAATTATAGTTGACACACACAACTTATTTTTAGTACTACTATCTAAGCCTTATAAACTTGTGTATTTTATTGTCTATAGGGTACATTTAAAGTTGCTCCGAAAAGTGAGGCTATGGTGCTTAAGTCTGCAGGAGAGAAGTGGAGACAGTTTAAAACTGATTTAACAACTAAACGCGTGATGCCATATGCTGAAAAAAGAAGAAACTGAAGAGGCCTCCAAAAAATTATCGGTTTGTGGGTCAAGAAGCTTGGATGAGATTTATCGCGCAGAGGACAGGTGATAAGTGGCTGGTATGGATGCATTTTCTTTGCCAGTGAACCCTTTTTGGATTTAGAATATTTACTTGGATATAATTATTCATTGTATGATGCAGAAACTACGCACCCTGCAGAGCGAAAGAGTGCGTAATCGAAAATATCATCATCGTTTGTCAAGGAAGGGTTATATTGGTTTACAAGAGGATGAAGTAAGAACCTAGCTATAATTTTTTTCTCATCTTCAACAAATAAAGCACCTTTTAATTTTTTCTCATCTTAAACAGATAAAGAAAGGCAAACTAAAGCCCGAGGAGAAACCAGATCAGGCAATATTTTGGAAAAAGGCTCGAAAGTCAAAGCTAGATGATGAGGAACTTGATGAAGATAAAGAAGCAGTATTTGCCAGAATTGTAAGTAAAAATTATGAAAAAAACTACATTTAATCGAGAAAAACAGATTATAATGAGAAATTTGTTTATTCCTTCATTATTCATAATATGTCCCTAAGATCTGATGTGTATTCATATCTGCATTAGGATGAATTACTCGAAAAGAAGGAGAAGGGTGAATTCGTACCATCTGGAACTGATGATGTGTTGACTACGGCACTCGGAACTCCTGAGCATTCAGGCAGGGTTCAAGGAGTTGGAGGTTTTATCACCCCAAAAATGTTTTTTAATCTGCCGAAAGAGAAAAAACTTGCAATTACCAAGGCGTAGTTGTTGGCCCGTGATAGAGTGCTACAGGAGGAGTTGGTAAGAACAAGGAGGGAAATGGCTGAGGTCAAGTCATTGTTTACAGGATCTAATCAGCAGTCTCCGAATTTTTCGGAGAGAGCAAGTTGCCAACCAGTTAAAGGAGAACCAAAAGCAAAAGAAATATTGGTGAATGATGATTGTCTTGCTTATGATCAACCCCCTCCATCAGAAAAGAAGGTATATTTCACAAATATTATTGTAATTATACGGTTCTTCAAATTGTAGAGTAATTATATAATTTACTCCTTACAATTATAGGGTCCACAAATTTGTGAGCTTTCGGTGGATAACATCGAAAATAAGGTTGCTTTTGGTACTATTTTCGAAGATGATGAAATGAATGTTTCGGTTCATGGGGTGCCCCTGAAGCCTGGACATGCTCGTGTGTCGGTTGATGGACATATCCAACCAGACGCTTTAGTTCCCGTGCCTATACCTGGTGAAATTGAACATGTTCGTGAAGCCGTTGGTTCACACTTGGCATGGCCTCGAAATTTAATCAGCCTACGGACAATTGTGGTATTTACATGTGCTTGTTGGTTGCTAAAGTTGTATAAAAGTTGAAAAATAGGGGTTAATTAGGTGAATAAATGTCTACTTATATTATTTCATTTTTTTGTAGAAAAAGAAAAGAGATGTGTCGCAGTCAAAGAACAAGGGTGAGGTGCATAAAATTCAACAAGAGTTCACTCACGTCAAGGTCAGCAAGAAAGTGCCACGCCAATACAAGGTATTGTACAAACATGTTACGAAATTTATGAAAGCCAGCGGGGAATCGATCCCTATTCTATGTGATTCCGATGTGTTTGGAGTTGAGAAGACAATATATATATTGCATGAGAATTTAAAAGCATTGTTAGAGTTTGACATGATTGGACAAGCTGCGATATCTGCGTATATGGCGTAAGTAATTTATTTTCGTGGTTATAGGTTCTGTTTGAATTATCGCACAACTGGTCTGCTAGTAATTTTAATTTTCCCACATATGTATAGGCACTTGCATAGTACAATTAAGAGGCTTCGCAAGAATGATGATGTGGTCATGTATGGATTTTTTGATCCTGGCGCCAACTTTAATTTGAATGCTGATTTTCAACGAAATGTTGGTAGTCGGTTGAAAGAGGGTAATCAAAATCACATATTCTTCCTGCCACATAATCATCAGTAAGTATTTTTAAATGCATATTGTAATCTATTAATTTAATTTTCTTTTAGGTTTTTAGGATATTTTTTAAAATATCTGACTTGTGTAAATTTATAATAATACAGTTGTCACTGGATTCTGGTCGTAATATGGGATGGCGACATTTACATTCTCAATCCTTTGCCTCATTCAACTCATTTAGAAAAAGCTTTATCAGAGTAACATTATTCCTTTTATTTTTTAGGTTGTTTTCATTTATTTCTTGTATTCGAAATATGACTCTTGACACCGTGTCATTATAATATGCAGGACAATAAAACAAGTTAATTCTCCAACAGGAAGGGGTAACAAAGCTCCTAAAATCAAGAATCTTGTAGTAAGTAATTTATATTATAATTTTTATAGTACGGCAGTAATCTTGATTTAATCAGTTTGTAAAGCCAGTTTTTTTATCTTAACAGGGATCCCCGAAACAGCCTGGTGGGGTTGAATGTGGTTATGTGGTCATGAGGTACATGAAGGAAATTATTGAGGACAGGGAAATTTCTTTTACTTCTAAGGTCCGTACATTCATTTTTGTATGACTGAATGTGGCATTTTAGATGCATTTTTTTATGATTTCCCTTTTCGGTTTACTCAATTTTTAGTGGGCGACCAAGAATCGCAAGTCTTACACTCTAGAGGAGCTAGACCAGGTTCGCTGTGATGTTATCGACTTCATTCAAGACAAAATGTAGATTGTAAATTTCCTTGTCTCGCTACTGTAAATTCTGGTTTCATAATGTACTTGATGATCGAATTTGTAAGATACATGTTTGACAATGTGTTAGAACTATTTTCGCTATATATTTGTTGTTGGTTGGTTAATGTAGATGTTCTGAATTTTCTAGTAGATGTTTTAGGTTGTTGATTGGATAAAAACTGTTGTTGGTTGAATCTGGGTTAATTGTTGGTTGATGGGGTGAAAATTGTAGGTTTGTTGGATGGAAAATTGTTGGTTGATTGGATTTTACCATATGGAGTTTTCTGGTTCATGCAAAAACAGAGATGCTCAGTTTAATTATAATAGAAACAAACATCACATTGTTATTAGAACCGATGTTAAAAAACCATAAATAACATCAGTGTACACATATAAAAGCAATGTCTTAAAATCACAAAGACATCAGAAAAATAAAATATTCGATGTTAATAAAGGAATATTAGTACATGAAAATAGGGTAATAACATCGATTTAAAAATAAACACCTGATGTCTATTTATCATACTAACATCGGTTTTTAGAAAACAACCGATGTCTATTATCAACATTGACATCGGGTACTTAGAAAATGATCGATGTCTATTATCAACATTGACATCGGGTACTTAGAAAATGATCGATGTCTAATAAGATATAGACATCGGGTTTTTATTTTTAACCGATGTTATTTTATAAATATTGATAGTGTGTTATAGTTTTAAACAGGGCTAATCGTCCTAATATTACATTTCTGAACTTGACATTAAACAATTATATAACATCAATGTGAATTAGACATCAGAAATTTTTCAGAAACGATGTGTAATATTACATAGACATCGGTTTTTAACCGATGTCTATGAGAAAATACATTTAACATCAGTCGCAAAGACATCATACATTTTTTACATAGACATCGGTTAAAAACCGATGTCTAAGGTCTTTTTTCTAGTAGTGTATGCAAAAAAAATAAAAAAAATGGGGGAAAAGTCCCGCTCTACCTAAAATAACCCACATAAATTAAAATAAAAAACTTAAAAAAGAAAAAACACAAACACAAGTTCATCTTACTCTCCACATAAACACTCTCTCGCTACTGCTCATCCGCTCATCTCGCCGCCGCACATCTCCCCGCCGCACATCTTACTGAAGCTTCTCATTTAAAACTCTATTTCATCATTTCAGCTATGTTTCAAACCTCCACTTAGGTGTTATTACGGGTACGAACTTCATTTAATTTGTTAATCTGGGGTTTATAATCCTTAATTTTGGGGCATTTTTTTATTATTTGTTTACCAATTCTAATTTTAATTTGTTAATTATGGGGATTTCAAATCCTAATTTGGGGTGGTTTATATGTGTGCCCTATTTATATCAGTTCCGATTGTTAGATTTCTCTACGAGCTTTACTGGTCTATGGTATGCGATTATTTCGACGTTTCGAGTGCTTTTTTTGTTGAATTTGATGAATTTGTTGAATTTATGGTGTGCTTTCATGTTTTATGTTTGTGTAGGTTCGCGATGACTTGTCATTTCAGACTTGCAAATTCATGTTTCGATGACTTGTATCGATGTTTCATGTTTTGTCAAATTCATAAAAAAATAAAGTGTGTTAAATATATGATAATTATTTTTGTTTTTTAGTAAATAAAACAATCCACATAATTAATTAATTTTTTGAATATCTTTATTTCTAACATAAAATTTTTTTAAAACTTTAAACGATGGAAATTTCATGACACACAAAGTGTTTGAGAAAATAATTCACATTAAAGAGAATGGTTAAATTTCATCAGGTAGTTAAAAAAATAAAACCCACTTCCATACCTATTAGATTGTATTTAAATCCCAAGTTCATCCCTAAAGGGGCAAACAATAATTTATTTACATCATTTAATTCCATAAGAATAAGTTTCCTTAGTAGAGGTTTCGTTTGGGAGTGCTGGTTAAAACTGCTGTGCTGTAAAAGAAAGTGTTGGTGAAAAAGTGATGTCAGAAAAATTAGATGATTGTTTGGTAATTTTTTTAATTTATGCATATTTTGATATATAATATATAAAAATAATATTTTTGAGAAAGTAAGATGGCTTTTTCCAGAAGTATGGGGGACATGCTTTTTAACCAAAGGCACTTTTCCATACATGTGCTTTTAGAAGTTACCAAACACCTTTGTCATAACTTTTGAGCAAAAAGTGTAGTACCTATCTGTAACAGTAACACCAAAATAAGCGTAAAGAACCACATTAGGGTAACTATATTGCTTACTAAATGTAGGGAACAACAACAATAGAGTAAGCAATATTCATTATTATTACTATCTGACTAATCACATTGTTATTTAAATTTTTTACTTGTGGCACTATAATTGTCTATTCTCCTCTAGATGGATTTTCACGAAGAATTGTGTCTACAATATTGAAATAACTAATACATTAGACAAGATTTTTTAAAGGTTTTACACATGTGAGTATTTTGGGTTATAAACAAAAAATTTTAATTTTGATAAAATATTACAGTTATGTAATGTTTTGACATAAAATATAATATTTTTTTAGTTAAAAAATTTATTCTTTTAGTAACTTATAAATTTGAAATACAAGTGACTCATGGTATTTCTTGTATTTGTAGTTTTTTTTTAAAATTTCAAGTTTAACGAATTAATAAATAATCACCAGTTATTTCAAAAATCTAGCTAGTGAGTATGGTTTCCGTCAATGAAATTTAGGTGAAGTGAAAATATTAATATGAGAGGCAATGAAATTTAGGTGAAACAAAATATGAAAGTGAGAGACAATGAAATTTAGGTGAAAATACTAGGCACCAATTATAGGTGCCTTTCACATATTTTGATAGACAGAAAATATATTGTTCTTGTTTTAGAAATTTAAAAGTATAAAACATTCTCCTCGTCTCAGTTCAGCCAAAGGGTTTCAAGTTGAGGGATTTTGTTGATTTTCAGGACTGAGGTTAAAATCATTGTTTAGATTTAAAGTTGATGCTTTTGTAGGGGCTTACAATTTAAACTTCCAACTGAGTGCACAAAAATCATGATTCTGATGATGAATGATGAACCAGATACTTATATTCCACCACATCCCTGCAATCATACTTCTGAACATATTTTCTTGTTCGGGGGACCTCATCTCCGCCCAAAGTCTCTTGCTTATAGGATCCTCATCCCATTGTCTTTGTGACCTTCTAAGGTCCTTCCCAATTTGGGGCTAACTTTCCTTTCTCTCCAACTCCTAACACCTCAATCTTCTTTAACACCAAGTCTTCTTGTTGGAAAATCCTTTCTTTTACCCTCCTTTTATAGTAAAGGGAGGCTCTGCGCGGATGCTTCGCAGTACGGGTTTTGGCTTCGTCGCTGACCTTGTCAATAAGGTCGAGAGCAAGCCTCATTCCTTCTTCATTAATTTCCGCTTCATAAGCTTTAACCTTTGATAATCCGTGGGTGATCTCAAGGGGTACCACTGTCTCGGCTCCGTAGACCAACATGAATGGGGTAGCTTTAGTTGTATCTTTGTAGGTAGTATGATATGCCCAGAGTATAGCAAAAAATTCGTCGACCCAAGTGTTTCTTGGGCTTTCGGCCCTCTTTTTGAGTCCATCAAGGATGATCCGATTAGCGACCTCTGCTTGCCCATTTGCTTGGGGATGGGCAATTGAGATGAATTGAAGTTCTATGATGTTATCATTACAGTACTCCTTAAACTTTTCATTGTCGAATTATCGCCAGTTATTCGTAATGAGTATGTGTGGGATTCCAAATCGACATATTACATTCTCCTAGAAGAATTGAGAAATTTTCTTGGTGGTTATCTTGGCAGTGCTTTGGCCTAAATCTACTTAGTGAAGTAGTCAATTACAACCACGATGAGCTTCCTTTTTCCCGATGCTACACGAAAGGGACCTAGTATGTCCATTCCCCATATTGCGAAGGGGATGGGGGAGTTAATGGACGTAAGCCTCTCTAGGTGCTATCGAACTACAGAAACGTGCCTCTGGAATGTATTACACTTTTTTACATAAGCCTTTGTACTGGCTAATATGGATGGCCAGTAAAACCCCAGCTAATAAGGTCTTAAGCACTTCAAATATGGGATTACGAAAGACCTCTTGCATAAAAGACCTTTAATTAAAGAGTACCTCAATGCTCTTACTGATAACTTGCGTGCCTCTTGGGCATCATCCGCGAGCCAACCCGTCTTAAGGTGGTTCTCGATGGAGTCAATCCATCAACTAGTCAAACTAATTAGTGTTATCAGGTTTATAGCATGAATTATCGGGATCCTCAGTACTTGGAAGTAGATACTTCTTGGATAGTTTTCAATTTCAGATAATGTGAACTTGGAAAGGGTGTCGGACGTAGTGTTCTTCTCTCTCGGTACATGTTCCGCATACCATTTATCAAATTGAGTCAATATTCCTTTCATGACCCTTAGGTAATTGGCCATGGCATCATCTCACTACCACATAAATGGCCTTCAGCAACGTCCAAAAATGATGTTGCCACAAAAAATGTAGTCTTATGTGGCAAGAAATTGAAAAAAATGATATATAGCAACATCATAACCAAATGTTACTTTAAATGTTGTCTTAAATTTGGTAGGCTAACACCCTTATATATGTTGCCTTAGATATGCAAAAAAATTAAAAAAAATGGGGGAAAAGTCCCGCTCTACCTAAAATAACCCACACAAATTAAAATAAAAAACTTAGAAAAGAAAAAACACAAACACAAGTTCATCTTACTCTCCACACAAACACTCTCTCGCTGCTGCTCATCCGCTCATCTCGCCGTCACACATCTCCCCGCCGCGCATCTCACTGAAGTTTCTCAATTAAAACTCTATTTCATCATTTCAGCTATGTTTCAAAGCTCCACTTAGGTGTAATTACAGGTACAAACTTGATTTAATTTGTTAATCTAGGGTTTATAATCCTTAATTTTGGGGCATTTTTTTATTATTTGTTTACAAATTCTAATTTTAATTTGTTAATTATGGGGATTTCAAATCCTAATTTTGGGGGGTTAATATTTGTGCCCTATTTATATCGGTTCCGATTGTTAGATTTCTCTACGAGCTTTACTGGTCTATGGTATGCGATTGTTTCGATGTTTCGAGTGCTTTTTTTTGTTGAATTTGATGAATTTGTTGAATTTATGGTGTGATTTCATGTTTTGTGTTTGTGTAGGTTCGCGGTGACTTATCGTTTCAGAGGTGCAAATCGCGATTAATTCGGTTGAGTTTTCCGATAGGGAGGATGATGAAGGCGTTGCTTCGGATTTTGCGGATATTGTTACTCAAATGGCTCAGGACGTGAGTCATTTTTGTCGAGTTCATGTAATATTATGTATTTATATTATGATAAGAGTTTAGTGTTGGTTTGCGCTTTTTGTTTGTCTCGAGAAATGTTGTAGTTATTGGAATTGAACTAAGTTGAGCTAAGTTTAGTGAAGCGAAACTTGAGTTTGAGGGAGTGGTAGTGTAGGAATATAATATGGATTTATGTAGTTGATTTTCTATAATACTGTAGGTGATTTATTTGGATGGTGTTAAATAGTTAGAAACCAGATAATGAATTTTTGTCTGGATTGTACATGTAGAATATGGTGGTGAGTTGCACGTGCCGAAATAAATGGATAAACCAACAATTTGTATCACGAGTAACTACAAGCGCTTACCTAAATAGTACATTTTCTTCTAAACGTTAGGGGTCATAAGTGTCGATGCTTTTTGTTGTTGTTGTAGCATTGTGTAATATTCTTCGTTTGTGTAGAGTATTTTTAGTAGGGTATGATGAAATCCAAACATTTTGCCCCATATAAAAATGAAAGTAGGCATGTCCTAATTCGTAAAAGTTATATGCTGTTATTGCTTATAAACTAGTTTGATACACTTGTGAGATAAAAACAAACATATTCCTACTCTAACAGGTTTGGAATTTACTGGTTCAAGTTTGTTTTCATTCAAACTCTTTGGTTCCCTTGAAGCACGTAAGGAATCCAGGCTCTAATTATATTTAGTTGTAAAATGTTTTTACATAATTGTTGAAAATAGATTAAGGCGATGTTGAGGTGTTAGGGTGTTGTAGAGCCAAAGATATAAAACCATGTACCTGGTAAATGAGGTGGAGCTAAAAATTGTACTACCTGTATTTGATTTGCTAAAGCACTTGAGCTTATTGGTCAGAAGTTCAAATAATTTATAAAATATTGGGTAAATGATGATATCATGCTTATGAACTTGTTCATTTTTGTGTATGAAGCACCTTCTTAATTATTTTATCCGCAAACAGTTTGCTAACTGTGTGAAATTGTGCTTGGAGTCGTTTGCTTATTTATGATCACAAGTTCACCTTGCAAGGAGTCGTTCAATATTATTAAAGTACTACTGATGAATTAGATATATGGTGTGCAAATTGACTTATCTCGGAAGCGGGAACATATTAAGGTTCACTTCAAAATGTATGAGGGTAAACCAGAAAACACCACTTCAGTTGTGGCTGAGATTATGATGATAAATCACATATTCGTTCATGGTTAGAAGCATCAAGGCCTAGGGAATAAACTGAATTGAATGGAACAAAGTGAGCACACCTCACATTTATATTTGTCATAAAATATTTCAGGTTATTTATAGGAGAGAGATTGTTGTATTTATTTAGTTTACCTGGAGTCTACCCGTGTTATATTCCCCACTCCGTCATTCCATACACAGACATATTTGATAGCTTGTCTGTTGATAATATCTTTCTTATGGGCTATAATTTATGTGTTCAATACCGTGCTTTGGAAATCCTTGTATTAGCAAATTCTCGGTGGTCTGCCCAATTTCTTCTTTTATTGTATTTTTCCATATATTTGTATATTTTATTCTTTTTCTGCATCAGTCACAATAATTCGTTTCTATCCTTTTAGGTCGAGACAGTGACATAATTTGGTGTTATTTTTCTTCTTTTTTGCCCTGTACAAGCTGATCTACATTGAATTAGTGCCAACACTGGTTCCTAATTTTATCTCCTTCTAATGATAGCTAAAAGTTGTTCGAGCAGTCGTGGTTATGGGAGGCCTGCTTCAGATATTCAGGTTTTTATATAAAATTTCTAATCGCACTGGTGTCATCTTATTAATAATTATTTCCCAACTAGTTTTTTATACATCAGTGATCTTTTTGTTATATACGTTTGAACTGTTAGTCTTCTGTTCCTTGGGTTTTTATATGCATCTGCAGCAGAATGATTTGATTTAATATCTTGCTTATAGTTTGTTAATATATTAGCAAATATCAATCCTGTCAGACTTGTTATGTGCTGCTGCAGAGAGCATATATGCCAACAGTAAGAAAGACCAAACTATAGCAATCTCATCAACTAAAACTAGTACTGCAGAAAGTAATACATCCACTTCCAAACTTGAAGAGGAACTTAAAATTACTTCTGGGCTTCAAAAATTTGGATTTAATGATCTTAAGATGGCCACTAAAAATTGTAGGCCTGATAGTTTTTCTTGGTGAATGGGAATTTGGTTGTGTATTTAAGGGGTGGATCGAAGATAATGGGATATCACATGTGAAATCTGGAACTGGTGGTGCAAGTGGAGCAAGGAAAGCACGGCCTTGATACTTCTGCATCTCTTAGTTATATCGTAATATTTTGTTATTTTTGTGATCAACTTATAACTATTATACTTATCATGTTTTGTTAGATTTTGACCGAAACAAGTAATCTTATCCATGTATCTATGTTTTGTCATAATAGTTGAAATTGTATGACTTTAAAGTTGATGCTGGTGATACATGGAATGATTTAGCTACATGATTTGCTCATACGAATATATCTAAGGTCATTATTGTCCAATGTGAAATTGCTTATCTTAGTCAGAGATCAATGTTTGTTTCCATTCCACTAAATTTATGGCTCTTAATGATAAACCCGAGTAAATTTCTGAGTTGCCTTACTATAGCTGCAATATGTGTATATGTGAAGTCAATAACAAATTGAACTTGTACATAAGAAAAAGTGTTCTCTCTCAATTTCTTATGGGATTAAACGATTCTTTACAGTCACTCGAGGTCATCTTCTCATGATAATACCTCATTCATCCTAAAGGGAAGCATATGAAATGAAGAATATCAAAGAGAAAACGTGTCTTCTAATGTGCTTGTTGGGTCATCTGCTATGTCATTTAAGACAATGAATATGGTAACAGACACTCCAATCTATGAAGAAGAAGAATAGTGTCGGTGACCCTTCATCCACTCCCTTCTGTGACTTTTGTCAAATGACAGGACACCTTAGTGATAAATATTTCTGCATTTATAGCTACCTTGAATGGCCCAAAATATTTGGTAAACCCAAACCTAAACCTATAAATCAACTAAATAAAGGTAAATCTCAAGCTAATAGTGTTAGTCTTGATAACAACTCTTAGTCTTTCTCCAAGACTTCAGATCTTCAAGTGAAACATCAGTCAACTCTTTCTCCGATGGCCAATTCAAGGAACTTATGCAGATGATTCAGGCTATGAATAGAGAGATACTTATTGCTCCTAATTCTGGATGGTAATCTTCAAAAAATATTCTTCGTTGAGCAGGTATATTTTATCAATTTGCTGGTTATAGTAATGCTCATCTCCAAACTATTCATTATTAAAAAAGGATGAGGCTTGGGGTTCGGAAAGTTAAAAAATCTTAACTTGGCTATGCTCGCTAAACAAGGGAGGAGGCTAGTGAATAATGATAATGCAGGTATAGTATTTTCCTGATGGAGATTTTTTGACAGCACATCTTGGGGCCAACCCTTGTTACATGTGGTATAGTATTTTGGTAACTCAATATTTGGTTAAAAGAGGATGTGGGAGAAGGATTGGAGATGATAACAGAACAAATATTTGGAAAATACCATGGTTTTCATGCCCATAAAATGGTATTTTTCACTAGAATTAAAAGATAGTAAAGTTAGTGGTCTAAATAATATTGCTCAAAACAGGTGGGATAATGATATCATAAATGATCTTGGTAATGAAAGAGACGGGCAGCTGATTAAACAGATTCCTATTCAAAGAAGAAATAGGGCAGCTTCGTGCTTCTGGAACTACGCCCAAAATGCTCAAATGCAATACTTTATTAATATGGCAATAGGCCAAAAAAGCATTACAGCCTGTTTTTGACTTTTGCAACAGAAAATGGACATTACATTAGCGGCGAACGCTCGATTTGACTCCTAATGCAATGCTTTTTGTCATCAACTACAACGATACAAATCATTGCATCAGGAGCATACTCCAATAAAATAAGTCAATTATGTGACTTGGAATGTCACGTGATCTGCCACGAAAATTTTAACACGTCATAACATGACATGTCATCAATTACCACCTCGGCATATTGATCCACATGTGCCACGTCAACATGGTGGGACACAGTTTTTAGATGAATGACGTATATTAAATTAAGTTTAGTTCATATACTGATATTATGTCCAATTTATCAAAAAATAATATGAGTTTAAACTTTTAGGTACAAGTGATTGTATAGTTACAAATATATAGTAATTTTTTCTATATTTCAAAACACTCCACGTAACTAAATTATTTTTTTGAAATATCTTTATTTCTAATATTAAAAAAAATTGAATCTTTAAATAATGAAAATGTCATAACACACAAAGAGTTTGAGAAAATAATTCACTTTAATGACAATGGTTGACTTTAATCACAAGAAAATACAACACATTGGTTAAAAAATAAAACTCCCCTCAATATCTATTAGATTATATTTAAATCCCTCTAATAACAATAAATTAAGTTAATACTCATTTCCCTAATTTGAGGCAAATGCCAAGTTATTTACATATATTGCTTACTAAATCTAATCTAGGGAACAACATAGCGCTAAATAAAAATTCTCATTATTATTATGTGATTAATCACATCCTTATTTAAGTTTTTTAATTTCTAGCACCATACCTGTCTATTCTAATATATATAAATTTTTACCAAGAATTTGACTCTAGAATGTTGAAACAGCTAGGGGACATCATTTTTTAAAGGTTTTACACATGCAAGTATTTTCGGTTAAAAATAAACATTTATATTTTTGATAAAAGATTATAATTATATGATTGTTTTGACCGAGGATATAATAAACTTGGAGTTGATTTTTTTTCATTTTAGTAGCTTATAAATTTGAAATACAAGTAACTCTTGGTACTTTTTGTATATGTAATTTTTTTGTAAAATTTTAAGTTTAACAAATTAGTAAATAATAAATAATTATTTCAAAAATCTAGCTTATGTGATGACGTGGTTACTTGGATTTCAACGAGTAGTCAATGAAATTTAAGTGAAGTGAAAATATTAAAGTGAGAGGCAGTGAAATTTAGCTAAAATATCGAGCCCAAAGGTAGCCGCCTTACCCATATTTTGAAATTTAGGTGAAAATAATGAGCGGCAAAGATAGGCGCTAGAGACAAAGAAATATATTGTTCCTTTTTGAGAAATTTAGCATCTCCCAAATCAAGTATAAAATCATTCCCCTTGTCTCACTTCAACCAAGAAGACCTTGAACTAGGGTGTAGAGCAAAAGGGTTTCAAGTTGAGGGATTGTGTTAATTTTCAAGCTTGAGGTTTCAAATAAAAGTTAAGATTTAAAGTTGAAGCATTTACAGGGGCTTAGAGTTTAACATCCAACTGAGTGCACATCAAAGCATGGTTCTAATGATGAATGCTGAACCAAATACTTATATTCCACCTCCTTCTAATCCTACTTACGAACAGGTATATTATATTTATTTTGTAAATGATGTTTGAATAATAGTTACATACAGTTGTGAGATACAAATTGTATTCAAGGTCTTTTCTTTTAAATGTAGATGATAAATCATGCAGTCTCAACTCTGGGGAGCAGAAAGGGTTCAAGCTGCATAGCAATAGCCAAATTTGTAGAAAACAATTACGATCATCTTTCAACTAATTTTAGAAAGACCCTGCTTCGTAAGCCTAAACAACTAGTTGATGTTGGAAAGCTCATCAGAGTGAACAATTCATTTAAGCTTCCCCTTAAATGAAAAATAAGATATGAAATGATTTCATAAGATTCTTTTTTTTATTTCATGAATCATTAATACTATATAGATCATTAGTATTTCCATGGTTTTTGTTGACAATTCTCAATCTTTACATATATATGGTGTGTGAATTGTGATTTCCTTAATTATTTTTTTGTTGTTAATTTCTTAAGTAGTGGAATATCTATATTTTCAAGATGAATTAGTTTAAGATGAATTAGTTTAGGGTGAGCATAATTTTACAATTTATAATCAACTAGTGAAATAGATTCACCCACTTTTATTAGCAAAAATAAATATCATTTAATTTCATAATGTTAAAAAGTTGGGTTATATAATATGTATATGGGAACAAATATAAAGCATGACTGGCAAATATTTTTATCACCTTGATATTGAAGAAATGTTGTGCAAATTTTTTGAAAGTTTAGAAACAGAAAATTTTATACCAAGTTGGTAAAGGGATATTTTTATAATTGAAGAAGTATCAGAAACTCATTTTGACTATTATTTTTTTCATGCTAAGTTCATGACTGTGGAAGAACTTAAGATGTTGAGAATTATATGTGCCATTTTGGTAGTAAGCTAGGGTGCATTATATACAAAATTTACAAATAAAAAGTAAAAATTAGGATGTAATAATTTGTGTCAACTAAAATGACAAAATAATATAATTGTATGAATAAATTATCTCTACCTACTTTTGAGCACAATCTTTTTATTTACAACATATACATTAAAAAATTACTTTAACCGCTATAAAAATATAGTCATCTCCCCTCCATACCAAATGTATACATTTTTATTTTGTAACACAACATCAGGGAATGATTTTTTAACACCCCACTGGACAAGAGTTGATAAATTGTTATGTAAATTACCAAGATTTATTTTAGTAGCCAGGGGAATAGATTCTCATTTCTCTGGGTTTGCCTTCTATTTTAGTACATTCTCATTTATCAGGGTTTGCCTTCTATTTTAGTATACTTAAGGAGGTAGACTTTGACAAGATTTTTAAAATAAAATAAATTTTGATATGAATTATCACTTACAATATTTATACAACTACACAATGGGAACATATTCTCATTTCTTATGGGTTGTCTTCTATTTTAGTAGATTCTCATTTCTTAAGGTTTGTTTTGTATTTAAGTATATTTACTCGGTAGACTTTGACAAGATTTTCAAAATAAAACAATTTCTAAATGAATTATCACTCACAATATTTGAGTCTGCTTTTCAAAACTGTTTGGTCAAATTGTTCACAAATATAAAGGCTTGAATACAACTACACAAAATCAACCTCAACCTCACCTAAATTCTACCAAGTCATGTCCCAGTAAATTCTAACATATAACAGTAGCAAATTAATACTTTGTATTTGCTATATTTTTTTGAATTGGACCATATTTGTTGGCTCCAATTTTATCCCCAAAAAGTGGATGGAATTTTTCTGCGAATGAATTTATTTGGCACTCCTAAATTTAAATAATTTCACTCGATTTTAAACTAATATTTTTTCGAGAAATGGACCAAAATGTCAATTTGGGATATAAAATGGCAAAAATGTTACTTCTAAAAATTATGGCCCAAAATCGTTTAATATTTCAAAAATAACCCAACACTCTACACGATGTAGCGTTTTGTTTCATTTCATTATTTTTTGAAGGCTATTACTTCAAGTAACTTATGATTTTTTTTTTATTTTGAGCTTGTTTTGGTGTAATATTTAGGAGAGCTGAAACACCACTTAATATTATATTTTCGATATTTTTTTCTTTTATATTTTTATATTTAAGAGTATACCATAATTTAACAATTTTTAACAGGGTTCACCAAACCGTTTTTGGGACCATTTTTTACCTCAAAATGACAATTAGGGCCACCACCTTATTATTTGTAGATGGATAATGCATAGTAAATCAAGTTTCGTTTATATACTGATTTTTTGTCAAATTCATAAAAAAATAAAGTGTGTTAAATATATGATAATTATTTTTGTATTTTTAGTAATTAAAACAATCCATATAATTAATTAAATTTTTGAATATCTTTATTTCTAACATGAAATTTTTTTGAAACTATAAACGATGGAAATTTCATGACACACAAAGAGTTTGAGAAAATAATTCACATTAAAGAGAATGGTTAAATTTCATCAGGTAGTTATAAAAATAAAACCCCTTCCATACCTATTAGATTCTATTTAAATCCCAAGTCCATCCCTAATGGGGCAAACAATAATTCATTTACATCATTTAATTCCATAAGAATAAGTTTCCTTGGTAGAAGTTTCGTTTGGGAGTGTTGGTTAAAACTGCTGTGCTGTGAAAAAAAAGTGCTGGTGAAAAAGTGCTGTCAAAAAATTTAGATGATTGTTTGGTAATTTTTTTAATTTATGCATATTTTGAGATATAATATATAAAAATAGTATTTTTGAGAAGGTATGATGGTGAAAATGAAACAGCTTTTGTTAAAAGTATGGGGGACATGCTTTCCCTAACAACAGCTTTTTAACCAAAACCACTTTTCCATACATGGGCTTTTATAAGTTACCAAACACCTTTGTCATAACTTTTGAGCAAAAAGTGTTGCACATGTCTGCAACAATAATACCAAAATAAGCCTAAATTTAAGGAACCACATTAAGGTAACTATATTGCTTACTAAATGTAGGGAACAACAACAATAGAGTAAGCAAGACTGATCACATTGTTATTTAAATTTTTTATTTGTGGCACTATAATTGTCTATTCTCCTCTAGATGGATTTTCACCAAGAATTGTGTCTACAATTTTGAAATAACTACTACATTAGACAAGATTTTTTAAAGGTTTTACACATGTGAGTATTTTGGGCTATAAACAAAAATTTTTAATTTTGATAAAATATTACAGTTATGTAATGTTTTGACATAAAATATAATAATTTTTTAGTTAAAAATTTATTCTTTTAGTAACTTATAAATTTGAAATATAAGTGACTCATGGTATTTCTTGTATTTGTAGTTTTTTTGTAAAATTTCAAGTTTAACGAATTAATAAATAATCACCAGTTATTTCAAAAATCTAGCTAGTGAGTATGGTTTCCGTCAATGAAATTTAGGTCAAGTGAAATATTAATACAAGAGGCTATGAAATTTAGGTGAAACAAAATATGAAAGTGAGAGGCAATGAAATTTAGGTGAAAATACTAAGCACCAATTATAGGTGCCTTTCACATATAAAATATTCTCCTCGTCTCAGTTCAGCAAAAGGGTTTCAAGTTGAGGGATTGTGTTGATTTTCAAGGCTGAGGTTAAAAAAATTGTTTAGATTTAAAGTTGATGCTTTTATAGGGGCTTACAATTTAAACTTCCAACTGAGTGCACAAAAATCATGATTCTAATGATGAATGATTAACCATATATTTATATTCCACCACATCCCCGCAATCTTACTTGTGAACATATTTTCATGTTCGGGGGACCTCATCTCCGCCCAAAGTCTCTTACTTATAGGATCCTCATCCCATTGTCTTTGTGACCTTCTAAGGTCCTTCCCAATTTGGGGCTAACTTTCATTTCTCGCCAACTCCTAACACCTCAATCTTCCTTAACACCAAGTCTTCTTGCTGGAAAATCCTTTCTCTTACCCTCCTTTTATAGTAAAGGGAGGCTCTGTGCGGATGCTTTGCATTACGGGTGTTGGCTTCGTCGCTGACCTTGTCAAAAAGGTCGAGAGCAAGCCTCATTCCTTCTTCATTAATTTCCGCTTCATAAGCTTTAACCTTTGATAATCCGTGGGTGATCTCAAGGGGCACCACTCTGTCGGCTCTGTAGACCAACATGAATGGGGTAGCTTTAGTTGCATTTTTGTAGGTAGTATGATATCCCCAGAGTATAGCTAAAAATTCGTCCACCCAAGTGTTTCTTGGGCTTCCGGCCCTCTTTTTGAGTCCATCAAAGATGATCCGATTAGCGACCTCAGCTTGCCCATTTGCTTGGGGATGGGCAATTAAGATCAATGGAAGTTCTATGATGTTATCATTACAGTACTCCTTAAACTTTTCATTGTCGAATTATCGCCCATTATTCGTAACGAGGATGTGTGGGATTCCAAATCGACATATCACATTCTCCTAGAAGAATTGAGAAATTTTCTTGGTGGTTATCTTGGCCAGTGCTTTGGCCTTAATCTACTTAGTGAAGTAGTCAATGACGACCATGATGAGCTTCCTTTTCCTGATGCTACAGGAAAGGGACCTAGTATGTCCATTCCCCATATTGCGAAGGGGATGGGGGAGCTAATGGATGTAAGCCTCTCTGGGTGCTGTCGAACTACAGAAACGTGCCTCTGGAATGTATTACACTTTTTCACATAAGCCTTTGCACTGGCTAATATTGATGGCCAGTAAAACCCCAGCTGGGTTATCTTATGAGTGAAGGCCCTGCCCCAAAAGTAATGTCCACAAATCCCTTCGTGGACTTCCTTCAGTGCCTCCTCTAGCTAATGAGGTCTTAAGCACTTCAAATATGAGATTACGAAATACCTCTTGCATAAAAGACCTTTAATTAAGGAGTACCTCAATGCTCTTACTGATAACTTGTGTGCCTCTTGGGCATCATCCGAGAGCCAACCCGTCTTAAGGTGGTTCTCCATGGAGTCAATCCATCAACTAGTCAAACTAATTGGTGCTATCAGGTTTATACCATGAATTATCGGGATCCTCAGGACTTGGAAGTAGATACATCTTGGATAGTTTTCGATTTCCGATGAGGTGAACTTGGAAAGGGTGTCGGACGTAGTGTTCTTCTCTCTCGGTACATGTTCCGCATACCATTTATCAAATTGAGTCAATATTCCTTTCACGACCCTTAGGTACTTGGCCATGGCATCATCTCACTACCACATAAATGGCCTTCAACAACAACCAAAAATGATGTTGCCACAAAAAATGTTGTCTTATGTGGCATGAAATTGAAAAAAATGATATATAGCAACATCATAACCAAATGTTACTTTAAATGTTGTTTTAAATTTGGTAGGCCAACACCCTTATACATGTTGCCTTAGATATGCAAAAAAAAATTAAAAAAATGGGGGCAAAGTCCCTCTCTACCTAAAATAACCCACATAAATTAAAATAAAAAACTTAGAAAAGAAAAAACATAAACACAAGTTCATCTTACTCTCCACACAAACACTCTCTCGCTGCTGCTCATCCGCTCATCTTGCCGCCGCACCTCTCCCCGCCGCATATCTCACTGAAGCTTCTCATTTAAAACTCTATTTCATCATTTCAGCTTTGTTTCAAAGCTCCACTTAGGTGTAATTACAGGAACTCGATTTAATTTGTTAATCTGGGGTTTATAATCCTTAATTTTGGGGAATTTTTTTATTATTTGTTTACAAATTCTAATTTTACTTTGTTAATTATGGGGATTTCAAATCCTAATTTGGGGGGAGGTATATGTGTGCCCTGTTTATATCGATTCCGATTATTAGATTTCTCTACGAGCTTTACAGGTCTATGGTATACGATTGTTTCGATGTTTCGAGTGCTTTTTTTTGTTGAATTTGATGAATTTGTTGAATTTATGGTGTGATTTCATGTTTTGTGTTTCTGTAGATTCGCGGTGACTTGTCATTTCAGAGGTGCAAATTGGCGATTAATTCGGTTGAGTTTTTCGATAGGGAGGATGATGAAGGCGTTGCTTCGGATTTTTCGGATATTGTTACTCAAATGGCTCAGGACGTGAGTCATTTTTGTCGAGTTTATGTAATATTATGTATTTATATTGTGATTAAGAGTTGAGTGTTAGTTTGCGGTTTTTGTTTGTCTCGAGAAATGTTGTAGTTATTGGAATTGAACTAAGTTGAGCTAAGTTTAGTGAAGCGGAACTTGAGTTTGAGGGAGTGGTAGTGTGGGAATATAATATGGATTTATGTTGCTGATTATCTATAATACTGTAGGTGATACCATTTATATAGGATAGTGTTAAATAGTTAGAAACTGGATAATGAATTTTTGTCTGAATTATACATGTAGAATTTGGTGGTGAGTTGCACGTGCCAAAATAAATGAATAAACCACCAATTTGTATCACGAGTAACTACAAGCGCTTACCTAAATAGTATATTTTCTTCTGACCACTAGGGGTCATAATTGTCGATGTTTTTTATTGTTGTTGTAGCATTGTGTAATATTCTTCGTTTGTGTAGAGGATTTTTAGCTGGGTATGATGAAATCCAAACATTTTGCCCCATATAAAAATAAAAGTAGGCATGTCCTAATTCGTAAAAGTTATATGTTGTTATTGCTTATAAATTAGTTTGATACACTGGTGAGATAAAAACAAACACATTCCTACTCTAACAGGTTTGGAATTTACTGGTTCATGTTTGTTTTCATTCAAACTCTTTGGTTCCCTTGAAGCACGTAAGGAATCGAGGCTCCAAATATATTTAGTTATATTTGATAGCTTGTCTCTTGATAATATCTTTCTAATGGGCTATAATTTATGTGTTCCATACCATGCTTTGGAAATCCTTGTATTAGCAAATTCTCTGTGGTCCATCCGACCAAGTTCTTCTTTTATTTTATTTTTCCATATATCTATATATTTTATTCTTTTTGCCATGTACAAGCTGAGCTACATTGAATTAGTGCCAACACTGGTTCCTAAATTTATCTCCTTCTAATGATAGCTAAAAGTTGTTCGAGCAGTCGCGGTTACGGGAGGCCTGCTTCCGATATTCAGGTTTTTATATAAAATTTCTAATCGCACTGGTTTCATCTTATTAATAATTATTTCCCAACTAGTTTTTTATACATCAATGATCTTTTTGTTATTTACGTTTGAACTATCAGTCTTCTATTCCTTGGGTTTTTATATGCTTCTATAGCAGAATGATTTGATTTAATATCTTGCTTATAATTTGTTAATATATTAGCATATCTCAATCTTGTCAGACTTGTTTTGTGCTGCTGCAAAGAGCATATATGCCAACAGTAAGAAAGACCAACATACTACCGCAATCTCATCAACTAAAACCAGTACTGCAAAAAGTAATACATCCACTTCCAAACTTGAAGAGGAACTTAAATTTACTTCTCGGCTTTGAAAATTTGCATTTAATGACCTTAAGATGGCCACTAGAAATTTTAGGCCTGATAGTCTTCTTGGTGAATGGGAATTTGGTTGTGTATTTATGGGGTGGATCGAAGAGAATGGGACAGCACCTGTGAAATCTGGAACTGGTGGTGCAAGTGGAGCAAGGAATGCATGGCCTTGATACTTCTGCATCTCTTAGTTATATCGTAATATTTTGTTATTTTTTTGATCAACTTATAACTATTATACTTATCATGTTTTGTTAGATTTTGACCGAAACAAGTAATCTTATCGATGTATCTATGTTTTGTCAAAATAGTTGAAATTGTATGACTTTAAAGTTGATGCTTTTATACGGGCTTATAATTAAAACTCCCAACTATTGCACATCAAAGCATGATTATAATGCTGAATGATGAACCAAATACTTATATTTCATCTCATCCCCGCAATCTTACTTCTGAACACATTTTCATGTTCATTTTATAAATGAGATATGAATAAAAGTTATATATAGGTCTGACTTACAAATTTTATTCAACTTCTTTTATTTCAAATATAGATGATATATCATGCGGTTTCAACATTCGGAAGCAGAAAGGGTTAAATCTCCATAGCAATAGGCAAATTTATACAAAACAATTATGATCGTCTTCCAAAACAAATTACACCTTGCTTCGTAAGCTTAAACAACTAGTTGATAATGGAAAGCTCATTGAAGTGATGAACTCTTTTAAGTTTCCCCTTAGGTGAAAAACAAGATATGAAAAAATGTAGAAAGATTGTTTTTAATTTCATGAATCATTAATACTATATAAATTAATAGTATTTATAAGTTTTATGTTTACAATTCTTAAAAATAACATATATATATATAACTTTGTTTTATTCTAAATTCAAACTCAGTTTTATTGTTGGAACTTATTTGCAAAGTGCTTCTCCATCTGCTTTACTTGTTTACTGGCATCATGTAGCGATATTATCATCCCGTAGATCTTAAGCATTGTATCTCCTGAGATTTCTCAAAGTATAATGTTTATGAACACTGCTGGTGATACATGGAATGATTTAGCTACATGATTTGCTCATGCGAATATACCTAAGGTCTTTATTGTCAAATATGAAATTGCTTATCTTAGTCAGAGATCAATGTTTATTTCCACTCCACTAAATTTAGGGCCCTTAATGATGAACCCGAGTAAATTTCTGAGTTGCCTTACTATAGTTGTAATAAGTGTATCAGTGAAGTCAATAACAAATTGAACTTGTACATAAGGAAAAGTCTCCTCTCTCAATTTCTTATGGGATTAAATGATTCTTCACTATCACTCGAGGTCATCTTCTCATGATAATACCTCATTCATCCTAAAGTGAAGCATATGAAATGAAGAATATCAAAGAGAAAAGGTGTTTTCTAATGTGCTTGTTGGGTCATCTGCTAACAATGAATATGGTAACAGACACTCCAATCTATGAAGAAGAAAAATAGTGTCGGTGACACCTCAACCACTCCCTTCTGTGACTTTTATCAAATGACAGGACACCTTAGTGATAAATATTTCTGCATTTATAGCTACCTTGAATGGCCCAAAATATTTGGTAAACCCAAACCTAAACCTAAAAATCAACTAAATAAAGGTAAATCTCAAGCTAATAGTGTTAGTCTTGATAAGAACTCTTAGTCTTTCTCCAAGACTTCAGATCTTTAAGTGAAACATTAGTCAACTCTTTCTCTAATGGCCAATTCAAGGAACTTATGCAGATGATTCAGGCTATGAATAGAGAGATACTTATTGCTCCTAATTCTGGATGGTAATCTTCAAAAAATACTCTTCGTGGAGCAGGTATATTTTATCAATTTGCTGGTTATACTAATGTTCATCTCCAAACTATTCATTGTTAAAAAAGGATGAGGCTTGGGGTTCGGAAAGTTAAAAAATCTTAACTTGGCTATGCTCGCTAAACAAGGGAGGAGGCTAGTGAATAATGATAATCCAGGCATAGTATTTTCCTGATGGAGATTTTTTGACGGCACATCTTGGGGACAACCCTTGTTACATGTGGTATAGTATTCTGGTAACTCAATATTTGGTTAAAAGAGGATGTGGGAGATAGATTGGATATGATAACGGAACAAAGATTTGGAAAATACCATGGTTATCATGCCCATAAAATGGTATTTTTCACTAGAATTAAAAGATAGTAAAGTTAGTGGTCTAAATAATGTTGCTCAAAATAGGTGGGATAATGATATCATAAATGATCTTGGTAATGAAAGAGACGGGCAGCTGATTAAATAGATTCATATTCAAAGAAGAAATAGGGCAGATTCGTGGTTCTGGAACTACGCCCAAAATGCTCAAATGCAATACTTTATTAATATGGCAATAGGGCAAAAAAGCATTACAGCTTGTTTTTGACTTTTGCAACAGAAAATGGGCATTACATTAGCGGCGAACGCTGGATTTGACTCCTAATGCAATGCTTTTTGTCATCAACTACAACGATACAAATCATTGCATCAGGAGCATACTCCAATAAAATAAGTCAATTATATGAATTGGAATGTCACGTGATCTGCCACGTAAAATTTGAACATGTCATAACATGACATGTCATCAATTACCACCTCGGCATATTGATCCACGTGTGCCACGTCAGCATGGTGGGACCCAGTTTTTAGATGAATGATGTATATTAAATTAAGTTTAGTTCATATACTGATATTATGTCCAATTTATCAAAAAATAAAATGAGTTTAAACTTTTAGGTACAAGTGATTGTATAGTTACAAATATATAGTAATTTTTTCTATATTTCAAAACACTCCACGTAACTAAATTATTTTTTTGAAATATCTTTATTTCTAATATTAAAAAAAATTGAATCTTTAAATAATGAAAATGTCATAACACACAAAGAGTTTGAGAAAATAATTCACTTTAATGACAATGGTTGATTTTAATCACAATAAAATACAACACATTGGTTAAAAAATAAAACTCCCCTCGATATCTATTAGATTATATTTAAATCCCTCTAATAACAATAAATTAAGTTAATACTCATTTCCCTAATTTGAGGCAAATGCCAAGTTATTTACATATATTGCTTACTAAATCTAATCTAGGGAACAACATCGCGCTAAATAAAAATTCTCATTATTATTATGTGATTAATCACTGAAGAAAAACGACCTGCAAATACTATGTATATATGTAATATATCTGTTTGTGTTTAAACGAGAGAACAAGTAAGAAGTAAAGCTAATAAACTTATTGTTAAAGCCAACAGGATACAAATATATATGAAAGACTATGAGAGAACTACTACCTACAAAATAGGAAATGATAAAACAGAAATGCTAAACAGACTCCATACTGCTACTAACTCCTAGAAAACTCAGGCCAGTTTACAGACCAAGTCAGACAAACCGAAAACCCACAAACACGCACGTACATCATTTATTTGCATAAATAAATAAATGAACAATGTTTATATTAAACCAACAAACAACCCCTTAATCTAAACTTGTTCTGCTAGATTCTTCACACCCAGAAGTTGTCTCATTTTCTCAAACTTCACAACTGGTAACACCTTTGTGAGGACATCCGCTTTCTGTTCATCTGTCTTAACATACTTGATAATTATTTCACCACGTTCAACATACTCCCTGATGAAATGATATCGAATGTCTATGTGTTTAGACCTCCCATGGAACACTGGATTTTTGGCCAAGTCTATTGCAGACTTGTTATCAACATAAAGAACCACTACAAGAAATTTGCAATCAGACAACGCATGACAAACAACGGTTAAAAAAAAAACCGTCGTCATAAAAAATCATACAACGGTGAATTGATTTTACAGAAAAAACAGTTGTGTGAGCTCCATAACGAACAACGGATATTCATCTTTTTTAAACTGTTGTACAAGTTGTATCCTCACATCGAGTCAGACAACAGTTTTTTAAATATAGTGTTGTTGTAGATCTTTAACACAACTATTACAAACCGTTGTTACTATGTTAAAGTATAGGGATATAAGACAACGGTTTTGACATTACATTGTGTAATTGAGACAACGGTTTTTTAGAAGGGTTGTCCTCTAAACCATCAAACAACGGAATGAAACCGTTGTCTGAGGAATTTCAATGGGTACTACGTATTGAGGTGGCAGCACGTGATAGGTGGTAAATCATTCACAAGGATTGCTGACGTGGCGAAATGAGAGCCCTTCATTGATATGAGATTTGATATTGGCCGTTAGATCGAAAAATAGCCGAATTCTTATACAACAGTTTTATGTTAAAACAAAAGTGTTGTCTTAGTTGGTCTCATACAAGCTTTTAGATATTATGTTGTGTAATTCACACAACAGTTTTTACAAGGGTTGTCTTAGAAAACTTCATACAACGGACCAAAATAGTTGTCTGAAATAGTTATTTTATAATTTCAATGGGCACCACCTGATGAGGTGGTACCCCATGATTGGTTGTAAACATTTTACTCGGATTGCTGAAGTGTCTGAATGATAGCCGTTGATTGAAATGAGATTAGATATTAGCCGTTAGATTGAAAAAAGCTGATATGCTCACACAACGGTTTTATAATAAAAAAAGTGTTGTCTTATTTTATCTTTACACAATGGTGTTTCAAGGAAACCATTGTAAAAGTATTACTCTATAAATGAGATTTCCGGTTTACAATATTAATTTCTAAAATAATTTTTTTCGACGATTCAACCGTATAGATGTTAAGATATATCAATTTTAATCATATGAAAAAATTATTAAAAAATTTGAAATTCATCTTGCACGTCAAGATTAGAAAAATCCAGTAAAACTACCCCTTCGAACAACGAAACTCGTTCCCGATTTACTAGATTAATTTTTAAATTGATATTTTCGAAGATCCGACCGTACGGATGTTAGGATATATCAATTTTAGTCATATGAAAAAATTATTAAAAAATATGAATTTCATCTTGCATGTCAGGATTAGAAAAATCCAGTAAAAGTACCCCCCCCCCCCCCCGACAACGAGACTCGTTCCCGATTTACAAGATTAATTTTTAAAATGATTTTTTCGACGATCCAACCGTACGGATGTTAAGATATATCAATTTTAGTCATATGAAAAAATTATTAAAAAATATGAACTTCATCTTGCATGTCAGGATTAGAAAAATTCGGTAAAAGTACCCCTCCTAACAAAGAGACTCGTTCCCGATTTACAAGATTAATTTTTAAAATGATTTTTTCGACGATCCAACCGTACGGATGTTAAGATATATCAATTTTAGTCATATGAAAAAATTATTAAAAAATATGAACTTCATCTTGCATGTCAGGATTAGAAAAATCCGGTATAAGTACCCCTCCCGACAACGAGACTCGTTCCGGATTTACAAGATTAATTTTTAAAATGATTTTTTCGACGATCCAACCGTACGGATGTTAAGATATATCAATTTTAGTCATATGAAAAAATTATTAAAAATTATGAACTTCATCTTGCATGTCAGGATTAGAAAAATCTGGTAAAAGTACCCCTCTCGACAACGAGACTCGTTCCCGATTTACAAGATTAATTTTTAAAATGATATTTTCGACGATCCAACCGTACGGATGTTAAGATATGTCAATTTTGGTCATATGAAAAAATTATTAAAAAATATGAACTTCATCTTGCATGCCAGGATTAGCAAAATCCGGTATAAGTACCCCTCCCGACAACGAGACTCGTTCCCGATTTCAAGATTAATTTTTAAAATGATTTTTTTCGATGATCCAACCGTACGGATGTTAAGATATATCAATTTTATTCATATGAAAAAATTATTAAAAAATATGAACTTCATCTTGCATGTCCGGATTAGAAAAATCCGGTATAAGTACCCCTCCCAACAACGAGACTCGTTCCCGATTTACAAGATTAATTTTTAAAATGATTTTTTCGACGATCCAACCGTACGGATGTGAAGATATATCAATTTTAGTCATAGGAAAAAATTATTAAAAAATATGAACTTCATCTTGCATGTCAGGATTAGAAAAATCCGGTAAAAGTACCCCTCCCAACAAAGAGACTCGTTCCCGATTTATAAGATTAATTTTTAAAATGATTTTTTCGACGATCCATCTGTACGGATGTTAAGATATATCAATTTTAGTCATATGAAAAAATTAATAACAAATTTGAAATCCATCTTGTATGTCAGGATTAGAAAAATTCAGTAAAAGTTCCACTCCCGACAACGAGACTCGTTCCCGATTTACAAGATTAATTTTTAAAATAATTTTTTCGATGATCCAACCGTACGGATGTTAAGATATATCAATTTTATTCATATGAAAAAATTATTAACAAATTTAAAATTCATCTTGCATGTCAAGATTAATTTTTAAAATGGTTTTTTTGATGATCCAACCATACCAATATCTTGATTTTAGTCTTATGAAAAAATTATAAAAATATTTCATATTCATCTTGCATGATATGTATACAAAAATCATGCTTGGAACCTGAATATTCAGAAAAACACTAGTTTCCAAACTAGATTCATTTAACGTGCTGTAAAATATGTATCATATGTATACTGAATATTTTTTTCAACGTGTTGTACAATAACAATAAAACATAAAATTATCTAATTACACTAATATATAATAAAATTAAAAAAATAATATAAATACACATGAATTAAAATTAAAATTAATCAAATATTACACAATATTTCCCCCCTTTGATTGAATGAAATTTTTTGTTTCCCCCCTTACCAAATTCTTCTTCCCGGTTTTCAACTTTTCACTATAGCCCTATCTCTTCGGCCCCTCTCACACAAGCACTCGCATCACTTCATCGCCTCTCACACTCCCCTCTTGCCATCTATCTGGCATCTCTTTTCCTCGTCAGTTTCAATTTCTTGTTTCTTCTATACAATCAAACCAGAGCTTCAGAACCCTAATCTTGGTCGACTTTGAGTTATTCAAAATCTGAGTTGTAATTAGTTTTACAATTAGTTTGATTGGAGGTTTTTAAGAGGAGCCCAATCTTTAATTCGCTGAAATTAGTAAGTTAATTGAGTCCTTTACAATTTTATGTTATATTTTGAGATGGGTTTTTTTTAGAACTGGGTGTATAACAAGCTCTGTTTCTCCTCTGGTTGGAGATGTAGCTCTGGATTTCGAAGCTGAGGCTATTTTCGATCAGGAATTCATCAATGTAAGTAACTAGATATCAGAGTTTTCGTACCATTTTCAAATTTTCGGCTAGAGTTGGTTACTCTCGATATTACTTGTTTTTATAAATTGAGCGTCTCTTTCTACTTGGAGTTGTTCTAATTGAGCAAGATGCCTTTTTCTGGCTGATTATTATATTATTATTGTCTTATAACACTTTTGTTTTGATGTCTTGTTTAATTGAGATGTATGTTGTTTATCCCAAATTATGAAATCTAGTTATGCAAGTATGCCACAACTTCTGTGCATTTCGGGGTCTACTTTGAGTTGTAAATGCAGGGAATTTATGTATATATGAAACTTTATATAATCAAGCACATACCTAACTTCTACGTGTTTGTGTTCTCAGATTAAACTCTCCGACTATAAACAAAATGATGCCTCATTTTGTGGTAGATATCAAGCACATACCTGACATCTACATGTTTGTAAATGCAGGGAATTAGTGCATCGAGGTTTAACAAGTTGTATCTTAGTAATTCCGTATAACAACCATATGAGGCACTGGGATCCATATGATTACCTATGCATGTTAAAGCATTTTTCAGAACATCCAAGGTCTGTAAGTCAATTTTGTGTGTGTTGCTTTAGTAAGGTTTCTCCTTTGGAGATGCTTGTTGGGATGTGCTTCTTACTAGTTTGATGAAATGATCTATTTTTACCCTAATAACTTGGTCCGGAGTTGTTCATACAATGTAAGAAAGAAGGTACTATTATGCAAGAGATGTGTCTATAATCTATAAAATTTTAGTTGTTCGAGTGCAGTTTTTTTGGTTGCTCACAATGATTTGGATCTATCATTTATAGACCTCTGGTGTTAGTATATCTTCGAAGGGTTGGCTTTAAATTTAGTTGACACAAAAAGTGATACTAGCTTTTGTTTGTATGCTTTACATTCTATACCTTTCTATTTCTTTTAGAGATCTTACCATACTTTCATTACTTATAACATAGTGAAACTGCTGGATTGAGGATATGATGGGAGGGCCACTAGTAAATAAACTGCGGTTGTGAGAGCAGCATTTTGACGAGAGGTTTCAGTTTGGCACCAGCTTGACCATCCAAATGTTACAAAAGTATACATATTTTGCATACATTGATTGCCTTTTCTACTTACTAAAAAATATTTGTTTTAACTACATATATGTATTGGTCCCTTCAAATTTTCACGATGATCCAGCAATTTTTCTGACAGCGTCTTTTTTGTGATATTCTGAATCTTATACCATTTATTTGAAGTTTCCAATTTGATGTTCACCCGAAGGCTTGACTGCAGTTTGTTGGTGCATCGGTGGGGACTTCAAATATCGTGGTCCAGCTTGCCTTGGATTTAGCTAGAGGGTGAGTTCCTGTTCAATGTTTATATATAAAACTTGATAGTAGCGATCCATAATTGATATTTGTCTTCACTCTGTAGTTTGAACTATTTACACTCAAACAAGATTGTACACCGGGATGTGAAAGCTGAATATATGCTACTGGATGCCCGGGGAAATCTAAAAAAAGCTGATTTTGGACTTGCTCGATTTGAAGCATTGAATTGGGAAGATATGACTGGTGAAACTGGAACATTTGTGTACATGGCACCAGAGGTAACAATGCATACCTGACATGGATTCTTCACTTTTCTCTTTTTTTCATACCACTACTGTCTGCACTGCAAAATATAAATTTGAGGACTCAACAATATGAGACCAGACTACACAATTACCTACAAACAACATTGACAGTGTCGATACCTACATTGTTTATTATCTTCTTTTCCAAATGATGCCATCTTGTTTCTTGTTTATCCCTTTTATATGTTGAGACTGATTTGTATTCCTTCACCATCTAATACACATCCAAAGACCAGACATTATTTAACCCTACTTAACTCTCAACTTATCTAACTCTTAGTGAGCTGAAATTATTTTTATGAGACCAGGGTTTTTGACTACATACATTCACAGCCTGAAATTAATAAGAAAATGAGAGCCATACTTGTAGACTGGTTGATTGAAGTTCACAACAAATTTGATCTGATGCCAGAGACTTTTTACCTCACAATCAATATAATTGATCGCTATCTAGCAATGAAGACAATGGCAAGGAACTGCAGGGCATTAGTTAAATGTTTACAGCGTCAAAGTATGAAGATATATGGTCCCCTAAAGGGAATGATTTTACCAAAATTTCAGACAATGCTTACACTGATCAACAAGTGCTAGTTATTGACAAGAAAATTCTGGGTGGGCAGGAATGAAACTTAGCTGTCCCTACTCCTTATGAGCGTATGTATGCAAATTAGTAATTATGTACCTTAATGAGCATGTTTAAAAATAGATTTTAAGTTATAGTTGTAATTCTTGTAGAGAACCTTTGTATTATAAATTTAATTTCAATTGTGAAATAACAATTGAATTATTAGAATATCATTTTATTTTAAAATTGATTTATTTTAAACAATGAGATTAATTTTGTAAACAGTTGTGTAAAATCTACTTAAAAAATGATGAAAACCGTTGTATGTTTCACTACACATATTTTTTTTTTAAAAACTGTTGTCTTTTGATATTCTTTGCAATGATTTAAATTTTTTATACCATTGTCTTTTAAACAAAAAACATTAATGACAATGGTTTTAACTAGTTAAGAAAAGTTTATAAACTGTTGTTTATGAAAATATCGAATAAGTTAACAATAATGGTTTTTCTAACAAAACCATTGTTGTTAAGTTAGATAGACAATAGTTGAATAAAAAAACGGTTGTTTAAAAAAGTTCCAACAATGGTTTGTTTAGAATAACTGTTGTGTCTGCCATGTTAACACAAGTATTCTAACATGTTGTTTAATCTCTCTTTTTACAAGCGTAAAAACAACCATTGTCTGATGTTCAATCACACGAGTGTTGGATAGACAACGGAAAACATACTTGTCACATAACGGCAAAAAACAGTTGTATGATTGCAAATATGTTGTAGTGAACTACCGGACCAACGTAACTATCTGAAACTTCACTTAACAATTTCTGAAGCCATATTCCCTGGCATGCTGCAGCTGTAGCAGCAATGAACTCTGCTTCGCAACTGGACAATGCGACACATTTTTGTTTCTGTGAAACCCATGTTATCAAGTTATCATTCAAAAAATAACACATACCTCCAGTGCTCTTCCTATCATCTATGTTTCCCGCCAGATCGCTATCCGAGTAACCAGTTAACATATTATTCCCACTGTTCTTCGAGTATACCAATCCAAAACTCAACGTTCCCTTAACATAACATAATATACGCTTGGCAGCATTCAAATGCATATCTGTGGGACATTCTATAAACCGACTGACTATCCCTACTGCATGCGAAATATTGGGACGTGTGTGCACAAGGTACGTTAAACCTCAAATCATGCTCTTGAACTCCGTAGGATCTACAGGCTGACCTCCTTCATCCTTGGTAATGACCAGTTTTGGATCCATAGGATACTTGGTGGGATTACAGCTTCCTATGCCTGCCTTTTCCAGAATTTTCTTTGCATAAGCGGTTTGTTTTAGCTCCACGAAACCTCGTCTCTGTTCTACTTCGATGCCCAAATAATAAGCAAGTTTTCCCAAGTCGCTCATTTTAAAAAGAGCATTCATCTTTTCCTTGAATCGTTGTATCACCTCACTGCTTGTTCCAGTCACCAATAAGTCATCCACATACACAGCAACTATCAAGGCTCCATCTGGTTCTTGTTTAGTGTACACGGCATACTCGTAAGGACAGCGTTTTAGACCCATATTTTCAAGACTCTTACTCAGCTTAGAATACCAAGCTCGTGGAGCTTGGCGTAACCCATACAACGCTTTATACAATCTGTATACTAAATGCTCCTGTCCTTCCTTCACGAACCCCTCCGGTTGTTTTACGTATACCTCCTCCATCAACTCACCATTAAAAAAAGTGGATTTAACTTCTAAATAATGCACTTCCCACTCATTTCTTGCTGAAATTGCCAAGAGAAGACGGACTGTTTCTAGACGAGTGACGGGGGCAAAAATTTCTTCAAAATCAACCCCGTACTCTTGAACGTACCCCTTAGCTACAATCCGGGCTTTGTGCTTCACCACCTCCCCTTTAGTGTCCTTTTTTAATTTATAAATCAATTGTTTTCTTTCCCGGTGGCAATTTTGTCAAGGCCCATGTGTCATTTCTTTCAACCGCCTCAATTTCCTTCTCCATAGCAAGTCTCCATTCCTGCTTCTTAGAGGCCTGAGTGTAGTTTATGGGCTCATCTACCCCCATCAGCATTAACTCATCCGTCAACTCCACTTCCACTATGTCATCATATATGTCTCTGATGCTTCTGTGCCTTTGCCTCACAGGTTCAGTTTCAGTGCTATCACCAGAGTCTTCAGGGCTTACAGTTGAAGTTGCTCATGAGTGCTCACTACCATCACTGTCTACTACATTCCCAGAAATGTATGATCCATCCGTCTCACATGTGCTCGAATCAGCTACAGTCTCTGTCTCTGTGGAATCACCTGCTGCTTCTGTCTCAGTAAAATGTGATCCAAAAATAGTGAAATAATTTTGCTTTGAGTGTCCTCCGTCTTTTTTTCAATTTGGGACCAGTTCCATGCTTTATTTTCTTCAAAGACCACATCACGACTTACACAGACTTTCTTGATGATTGGGTCATATAGGCGATATGCCTTTGTTCCAGGTTCTTTCCCCAAGTTTATCACAATTCGGCTACGATCATCCAACTTTGTCACTTGTGAACCAGGAACCTTCATATGAGAGACACATCCAAACACACGGACATGCTTTATATTTAGTTTGTTTCCCGTCCATACCTCATAAGGTGTTTGATTTGACAATGCTCGAGTGGGTAGACGGTTTAAGATGTATACTGAATGACGTACGGCCTCACCCCACAAGAATAATGGCAGTTGCATCGACTTCAGGAAGCTCCTCGCCATGGCCACCACTGTTCTGTTACGCCTCTCGACCACACCATTTTGTTGTGGTGTGTACGGGGCAGTGTAGTGGCATAAGATTCCAGCCTTCTCACAGTATGCATTGAACTCTTTTGAGCAGAATTCCCCACCTCTTTCTGTGCGAAACACTTTTATCTTTTTTTCTGACCCAGTTTCAACTTGAGCTCTAAAATGTTTGAAAGCAGTAAATGCCTCGTCTTTACTTTTCAAGAAATACACCCACATTGCCCTACTGTAATCATCGACCAACAACAGGAAGTATTTGTTCCCTCCTGATGTTTCTGGCATTATAGGGCCGCCGAGATCACCATGAACCAGCTCAAGAGCACATGTCGCTCTATAACTTGCCTGAGATGGAAAAACACTTCGAGTCTGCTTCGACATTAAACAATCTGTACAAACTTTCTTTGGTTGTGCTAGCGTGGGAATGCCATCAACCATTCTATTTTTTGATAGAAGAGTCATTGCCTAAAAATTAACGTGACCAAGACGACTATGCCATAGCAAAGAAATCTCATCTATCTTTGATATCAAACATTCAGGTTCTGGACATTCTAAAAAAAATTTATATAGTCTATTTGAGGATCGTTTAACTTTCATAAGTAGCACACCCTTTTCATCATAAATCTATAAATAAATACCACTCATAACAACTCTATTTCCACATTCAGATAGTTATCCTAAACTCAGAATATTGTTGCATAAATCAGGAATAAAATATACCTCTTTGAATGCTCGTTCCTCGCCATTTTTATATTTGAAAATGACTATACCCTTCCCTCGAATGCTTACGGTTGAACCATCACCAAAACGCACCTCTCCTGTCACCCTTTCCTCTAGTTCAGTAAATTTAGAGCGTTGTCCTGACATGTGGTTACTAGCACCATTATCCAAATACCAGATATTAGAGCTTACTTCCTTGTGTTCAGTACCGGGAGCCAACCTGGGTGTTGTGTATTTCTCATTCAGCAAAACTTTCTTCTCCACACACGCAGCCATAAGCAAGGCTGGTTCATCGTCATTTATTTGTGTCATATTCACTTCTAATTTCTGTTCTTTTTCAGGTTTTGGTTTACGGCACTCTACTGTAAAATGGCCATATGCCAAACAGTTGAAGTAGCGTATTTTACTCTTGTCTCTGCCACCATGATTCCCACGATAGTCTCCACCATTGTTACGTCCTTTGAAGGATGATTTTCTTAACTATTCCTCCCTTGTAAGCAGCAGTTTCCCTTCGCCAGCTTCTCTTTTAACCCACTCCTCTTCCGTGAGTAATAACTGGCCACTACTGGGTTCACTCGAACCACCAAGCCTCTTTTCATGGGCCTTCAGTGACCCAATCGCTTCCTCTACTGTCATACTCTCCAAATCTCCAAATTGTTCGATTGCGGAAGTGATTTGTAAAAACTTAGCTGGAGCTGCCCTTAACAACTTCTTTACCACATAATTCTCTTCAATGGTCTCGCCTAATGCCCTGATGTTTGCAACCAAGCCATTCAATTTAATACAGAAATCGTCGAGTTTCTCTGTATCTTTCATTTTAAGTGCTTCGAACTCTGATTTTAACGTCTGGACCATTGCTTTCTGGACGCGATTAGCACCAAGGCACATTGTCTTTATGGCGTCCCATGCTTCTTTAGCTGTGTCTTTCTCTGTTAACGATAACAGCATATCTTCCGGAATTCCTTGGTAAATCGCAGCTAAAGCCATTTTGTCGAGACGTTCTTCCACAGCAACCTTTGGATTTTTGGGTTCTATAGCATCCCACACGGCATGAGCTTGCATATAGACTTTCATTTTCATAGCCCAGCCTGTGTAATTACTACGAGCCATCATTGGATAGTTCAGTGTCACTCCTGCTTCTTTGACTTTACTTGTCTCCATTGTTATTCTTTGGGACATGTACTTGGGCATCCGTTACGAGCCAAGCTCTGATACCAAAATGAAGAAAAACGACCTGCAAATACTATGTATATATGTAATATATCTGTTTGTGTTTAAACGAGAGAACAAGTAAGAAGTAAAGCTAATAAACTTATTGTTAAAGCCAACAGGATACAAATATATATGAAAGACTATGAGAGAACTACTACCTACAAAATAGGAAATGATAAAACAGAAATGCTAAACAGACTCCATACTGCTACTAACTCCTAGAAAACTCAGGCCAGTTTGCAGACCAAGTCAGACAAACCGAAAACCCACAAACACGCACGTATATCATTTATTTGCATAAATAAATAAACGAACAATGTTGAGATTAAACCAACAATCACATCCTTATTTAAGTTTTTTAATTTCTAGCACCATAGCTGTCTATTCTAATATATATAAATTTTTACCAAGAATTTGCCTCTAGAATGTTGAAACAGCTATGGGACATCATTTTTTAAAGGTTTTACACATGCAAGTATTTTCGGTTAAAAATAAACATTTATATTTTTGATAAAAGATTATAATTATATTATTGTTTTGACATAGAATATAATAGATTTGGAGTTGATTTTTTTTTCATTTTAGTAGCTTATAAATTTGAAATACAAGTAACTCTTGGTACTTTTTGTATATGTAATTTTTTGTAAAATTTCAAGTTAAACAAATTAAAAAATAATAAATAATTATTTCAAAAATCTAGCTTATGTGCTGACCTGGTTACTTGGATTTCAACTAGCAGTTAATGAAATTTAAGTGAAGTGAAAATATTAAAGTATACATCGCGCTAAATAAAAATTCTCATTATTATTATGTGATTAATCGCATCCTTATTTAAGTTTTTTGATTTCTAGCACAATACCTGTCTATTCTAATATATATAAATTTTTACCAAGAATTTGCCTCTAGAATGTTGAAATAGCTACGGGACATCATTTTTTTAAAGGTTTTACACATTCAAGTATTTTCGGTTAAAAATAAACATTTATATTTTTGATAAAAGATTATAATTATATAATTTTTTTGACACAGAATATAATAAATTTGGAGTTGATTTTATTTTCATTTTAGTAGCTTATTAATTTGAAATACAAGTAACTCTTGGTACTTTTTGTATATGTAATTTTTTTGTAAAATTTCAAGTTTAATAAAATTAGTAAATAATAAATAATTATTTCAAAAATCTAGCTTATGAGATGACCTGGTTACTTGGATTTCAACGAGCACTCAATGAAATTTAAGTGAAGTGAAAATATTAAAGTGAGAGGCAGTGAAATTTAGCTAAAATATTGAGCCCCAAAGGTAGCCGCCATCCCCATATTTTGAAATTTAGGTGAAAATAATGAGCGGCAAAGATAAGCGCTAGAGACAAAGAAATATATTGATTCTTTTTGAGAAATTTATCATCTTCCAAATCAAGTATAAAATCAATCCCCTTGTCTCACTTCAACTAAGAAGACCTTGAACTAGGGTGTGGAGCAAAAGGGTTTCAAGTTGAGGGATTGTGTTAATTTTCAAGCTTGAGGTTTCAAATAAAAGTTAAGATTTAAAGTTGAAGCATTTACAGGGGCTTAGAGTTTAACATCCAACTGAGTGCACATCAAAACATGGTTCTAATGATGAATGCTCAACCAAATACTTATATTCCACCTCCTTCTAATCCTACTTACGAACACGTATATTATATTTATTTTGTAAATGATGTTTGAATAATAGTTACATACAGTTGTGAGATACAAATTGTATTCAAGGTCTTTTCTTTTAAATGTAGATAATAAATCATGCAGTCTCAACTCTGGGGAGCAGAAAGGGTTCAAGCTGCATAGCAATAGCCAAATTTGTAGAAAACAATTACGATCATCTTCCAACTAATTTTAGAAAGACCCTGCTTCGTAAGCTTAAAACAACTAGTTGATGTTGGAAAGCTCATGAGAGTGAAGAATTCATTGAAGCTTCCCCTTAAATGAAAAACAAGATATGAAAAGATTTCATAAGATTCTTTTTTTATTTCATGAATCATTAATACTATATAGATCATTAGTATTTCCATGGTTTTTGTTGACAATTCACAAACTTTACATATATGGTGGGTGAATTGTGATTTCCTTAATTATTTTTTTGTTGTTAATTTCTTAACTACCGCAATATCTATATTTTCAAGATGAATTAATTTAGGGTGAGTACAATTTTACAATTTATAATCAACTAGTGAAATAGATTCACCCACTTCTATAAGCAAAAATAAATATTATTTAATTTGATGATGTTAAAAAGTTGGGTTATATAATATGTATGTGGGAACAAATATAAAGCATGCCTGGTCAAATATTTTTATTACCTTGATATTGAAGAAATGTTGTGCAAATTTTTTGAAAGTTTAGAATTTTATACCAAGTTGGTAATGGGATATATTTATAATTGAAGAAGTATTAGAAACTCATTTTGACTATTATTTTTTTCATGCTAAGTTCATGACGGTGGAAGAACTCAAGATGTTGAGAATTATATGTGCCATTGTGGTAGCAAGCTAGGGTGAATTATATACAAAATTTACAAATAAAAAGTAAAAAATTAGGATGTAATAATTTCTGTTAACTAAAATGACAAAATAATATAATTGTATGAATAAATTATCTCTACCTACTTTTGAACACAAGCTTTTTATTTATAACATATACATTAAAAAATTACTTTAACCGCTATAAAAATATAGTCATCTCCCCTCCATACCATATGTATACATTTTTATTGTAACACAACATCAGTGAATGATTTTTTAACACCCCACTGGACAAGAGTTGATAATTTGTTATGTAAATTACCAAGATTTATTTTAGTAGGCAGGGGAATAGATTCTCATTTCTCAGGGTTTGCCTTCTATTTTAGTACATTCTTATTTATCAGGGTTTGCCTTCTATTTTAGTATACTCAAGGAGGTAGACTTGTCTCGCTTTTGTGCGATGTGGTGGTTGTGTTGAAAATGAATTGGATGGTGTATTAGGAGATGTGGATATCTCGCATCAACAACACTTTCGGCAACTATATAGCTGGTGTCTGGCAGGTAGATAGCTGGGGTGTGTTTGGAATGGTGGTAAAAATCACATGTGCTCAACTCTCACAAAAAATATTTGTTCATAACATGAGGCCTCTAAACTCATTTGTTGCAACTGAGTCCTCTGAACATTGCAATATCAATCGAATTAATGTGAGGGTCAATTGTGAAGCTACTGTTTTGGGGGGAGATGCGTGCTGGATTATCCGGGAAACCATTACCTTCATTTTTAATTTTCGGAATATTTGTATTCAGTTTGTTAAGCAATCCGGAAACAAAACGGCTAATTATTTAGCTCAATTTGTTTTTCAACCTGGTTGCATGATCAGTTCGGGTTTGTCCCGATTGAATCTCTTTCAAGTCATTAGTGAAATCTGCTTTAAATTTGGCAAAAAAAGGTAGACTTTGACAAGATTTTCATAAATTTTGATATGAATTATCACTTACAATATTTATAGAACTACACAATGGGAACATATTCTCATTTCTTATGGTTTGTCTTCTATTTTAGTATATTCTCATTTCTTAAGGTTTGTCTTGTATTTAAGTATATTTACTCGGTAGACTTTGACAAGATTTTCAAAATAAAACAATTTCGATATGAATTATCACTTACAATATTTGAGTCTGCTTTTCAAAATGTGCTTGGTCAAATTGTTCACACATATAAAGGCTTGAATACAACTACACAAAACCAACCTCAACCTCACCTAAATTCTACCAAGTCGTGTCCAATTTACGAGCCCCGGTAAATTCTAACATATAACAGTAGCAAATTAATACTTTGTATTTGTTATATTTTTTTAAATTGGACCATATTTGTTGGCTCCAATTTTATCCCCAAAAAATGGATGGAATTTTTCTGCTAATGAATTTATTTGGCACTCCTAAATTTAAATAATTTCACTCGATTTTAAACTAATATTTTTTCGAGAAATGGACCAAAATGTCACTTTGGGATATAAAATGGCAAAAATGTCACTTCTGAAAATTATGGCCCAATATCGTTTAATGTTTCAAAAATAACCCAAAATGTATAAAGGTTCACTTCAAAATGTATGAGGGTAAACGAGAAAACACCACTTCAGTTGTGGATGAGATTATGATGATAAATCACATATTCGTTCATGGTTAAAAGCATCAATGCCTAGGGAATAAACTAAATTGAATCGAACAAAGTGAGCACACCTCACATTTATATTTTTCATAAAATATTTCAGGTTATTTACAGGAGAGAGATTGTTGTATTTATTTAGTTTACCTGGAGTCTACCCGTGTTATATTCCCCACCGTGTCATTCTATACACAGACATATTTGATAGCTTGTCTGTTGATAATATCTTTCATATGGGCTACAATTTATGTGTTCAATACCGTGCTTTGGAAATCCTTGTATTAGCAAATTCTCTATGGTCTGCCCAATTTCTTCTTTTATTGTATTTTTCCATATATTTGTATATTTTATTCTTTTTCTGCATCAGTCATAGTAATTCGTTTCTATCCTTTTAGGTCGAGACAGTGACATAATTTGGTGTTATTTTTCTTCTTTTTGCTCTAGGGCTGCAGTTCTCCACATCAAAGGTTAGTTGATATTTGTTTATTTATTTGCCCTGTACAAGCTGAGCTACATTCAATTAGTGTCAACACTGGTTCCTAATTTTATCTCCTTCTAATGATAGCTAAAAGTTGTTTGAGCAGTCGTGGTTATGGGAGGCCTGCTTCAGATATTCAGATTTTTATATAAAATTTCTAATCGCACTGGTGTCATCTTATTAATAATTATTTCCCAACTAGTTTTTTATACATCAGTGATCTTTTTGTTATATACGTTTGAACTGTTAGTCTTCTGTTCCTTGGGTTTTTATATGCTTCTGCAGCAGAATGATTTGATTTAATATCTTGCTTATAGTTTGTTAATATATTAGCATATAACAATCCTGTCAGACTTGTTCTGTGCTGCTGCAGAGAGCATATATGCCAACAGTAAGAAAGACCAAACTATCCCAATCTCATCAACTAAAACTAGTACTGCAGAAAGTAATACATCCACTTCCAAACTTGAAGAGGAACTTAAAATTACTTCTCGGCTTCAAAAATTTGCATTTAATGATCTTAAGATGGCCACGAAAAATTGTAGGTCTGATAGTTTTCTTGGTGAATGGGAATTTGGTTGTGTATTTAAGGGGTGGATCGAAGAGAATGGGACAGCACATGTGAAATCTGGAACTGGTGGTGCAAGTGGACCAAGGAAAGCACGGCCTTGATACTTCTGCATCTCTTAGTTATATCGTAATATTTTGTTATTTTTGTGATCAACTTATAACTATTATACTTATCATGTTTTGTTAGATTTTGACCGAAACAAGTAATCTTATTCATGTATCTATGTTTTGTCATAATAGTTGAAATTGTATGACTTTAAAGTTTATTCAAGTATGAGTTTAAAGTTTATATTCGAATTAATTTGACATTGCATATCTTAGTTGGAATTGGTTTGTGTATTATTTTGATTTCTTTGGATGAAATTGATTAAAACTGGGAGGTCTTTTTAAGTAACAAGCTATTCAAAAATTACCACTAAAAATGTTGCATTTGCCTTATAAAGTGTTGGCAAAAATAATTCAATTGGTGTAGCTATAACGTGATGAGGTGTTGGCAAAATAAGAAATGTTAATCGAGTAGTGTTGCCATAAATGGAGAAAGATGTTGCAATAACAATTAAATCAACATCAATATTGTGTTTCTATTGACTTGAGGGTGTTGCCATAGAGTTAAAACCAACACCAGTGTTAGTGTTGTTGGAACTTATTTGCAAAATGCTTCTCCATCTGCTTTACTTGTTTACTGGCATCATGTAGCGATATTATCATCCCATAGATCTTAAACATTATATCTCCTGATATTTGTCAAAGTATAATATTTATGAACACTGCTGGTGATACATGGAATGATTTAGCTACATGATTTGCTCATACGAATATACCTAAGGTCTTTATTGTCAAATGTGAAATTGCTTATCTTAGTCAGAGATCAATGTTTGATTCCATTCTACTAAATTTAGGGCTCTTAATGATAAACCCGAGTAAATTTCTGTGTTGCCTTACTATAGCTGCAATAAGTGTATATGTGAAGTCAATAACAAATTAAACTTGTACATAAGAAAAAGTCTTCTCTCTCAATTTCTTATGGGATTAAACGATTCTTTACAGTCACTTGAGGTCATCTTCTCATGATAATACCTCATTCATCCTAAAGGGAAGCATATCAAATGAAGAATATCAAAGAGAAAACATGTCTTCTAATGTGTTTGTTGGGTCATCTGCAATGTCATATAAGACAATGAATATGGTAACACACACTTCAATCTATGAAGAAGAAAAATAGTGTCCGTGACACTTCAACCACTCCCTTCTGTGAATTTTGTCAAATGACAGGACACCTTCAGGATAAATATTTATGCCTTTATAACTACCTTGAATGGCCCAAAATATTTGGTAAACCCAAATCTAAACCTAGAAATCAACAAAATAAAGGTAAATATCAAGCTAATAGTGTTATTCTTGACAAGAACTCTTAGTCTTTCTCCAAGACTTCAGATCTTCAAGTGAAACATCAGTCAACTCTTTCTCTGATGGCCAATTTAAGGAACTTATGCAGATGATTTAGGCTACGAATAGAGAAATACTTATTGCTCCTAATTCTGGAAGGTAATCTTCAACAAATGTTCTTCGTGGAGCACGTATATTTTATCAACTTGCTAGTTATACTAATGCACATCTCCAAATTATTCAATGTTAAAAAAGGATGAGGCTTGGGGTCGAAAAGTTAAAAAATCTTAACTTGGATATGCTCGCTAAACAAGGAAGGAGGCTAGTGAATAATGATAATCCAGGCACAGTATTTTCCTGATGGAGATTTTTTGACAGCACATCTTGGGCCAACCTTTGTTACATGTGGCATAGTATTCTGTTAACTCAATATTTGGTTAGAAGAGGATGTGGGAGAAGGATTAGAGATGATAACGGAACAAACATTTGGAAAATACCATGGTTATCATGCCAATAAAATGGTATTTTTCACTAGAATTGAAAGATAGTAAAGTTAGTGGTCTAAATAATGTGGCTCAAAACAGGTGGGATAATGATATCATAAATGACCTTGGTAATGAAAGAGACGGGTAGCTGATTAAACAGATTCCTATTCAAAGAAGAAATAGGGCAGATTCGTGCTTCTGGAACTACGCCCAAAATGCTCAAATGCAATACTTTATTAATATGGCAATAGGCCAAAAAAGCATTGTAGCCTGTTTTTGAATTTTGCAACAGAAAATGGGCATTACATCAGCAGCGAATGTTGGATTTTACTCCTAATGCAATGCTTTTTGTCATCAACTACAACGATACAAATCAGTGCATCAGGAGCATACTCCAATAAAATAAGTCAATTGTGTGACTTGGAATGTCAGGTCATCTGCCACGTAAAATTTTAACACGTCATAATATGACATGTCATCATTTACCACCTCGGAATATTGATCCACAGGTGTGGCCCAGTTTTTAGATGAATGACGTATATTAAATTAAATTTAGTTCATATACTGATATTATGTTCAATTTATCAAAAAATAAAACGAGTTTAAACTTTTAGGTAAAGTGATTGTATAGTTACAAATATATAGTAATTTTTTCTATATTTTAAAGCACTCCACGTTACTAAATTATTTTTTTGAAATATCTTTATTTCTAATATAAAATAAAATTGAATCTTTAAACAATGAAAATGTCATAACACACAAAGAGTTTGAGAAAATAATTCACTTTAATGAGAATGTTTGATTTTAATCACAAGAAAATACAACACATTGGTTAAAAACTCCCCTCGATATCTATTAGGTTATATTTAAATCCCTCTAATAACAATAAATTAAGTTAATATTCATTTCCCTAATTTGAGGCAAATGCCAAGTTATTTACATAATTGAATTCTAAAAAATAGGTTTCCTTTATAGATTAAATCTAGGGAACCACAATAGGGTAACTATATTGCTTACTAAATCTAATCTAGGGAACAACATCGCACTAAATAAAAATTCTCATTATTATTATATGATTAATCGCATCCTTATTTAAGTTTTTTAATTTCTAGCACCATACGTGTCTATTCTAATATATATAAATTTTTACCAAGAATTTGCCTCTAGAATGTTGAAACAGAAGGGACATCATTTTTTAAAGGTTTTACACATTCAAGTATTTTCGGTTAAAAATAAACATTTATATTTTTGATAAAAGATTATAATTATATGATTTTTTTGACAGAATATAATAAATTTGGAGTTGATTTTATTTTCATTTTAGTAGCTTATTAATTTGAAATACAAGTAATTCTTGGTACTTTTTGTATATGTAATTTTTTTGTAAAATTTCAAGTTTAACAAATTAGTAAACAATAAATAATTATTTCAAAAATCTAGCTTATGAGATGACCTGGTTACTTGGATTTCAACGAGCACTCAATGAAATTTAAGTGAAGTGAAAATATTAAAGTGAGAGGCAGTGAAATTTAGCTAAAATATTGAGCCCCAAAGGTAGTCGCCTTACCCATATTTTGAAATTTAGGTGAAAATAATGAGCGGTAAAGATAGGCGCCAGGGACAAAGAAATATATTGTTTCTTTTTGAGAAATTTAGCACCTTCCAAATCAAGTATAAAATCATTCCCCTTGTCTCACTTCAACTAAGAAGACCTTGAACTAGGGTGTGGAGCAAAAGGGTTTCAAGTTGAGGGATTGTGTTAATTTTCAAGCTTGAGGTTTCAAATAAAAGTTAAGATTTAAAGTTGAAGCATTTACAGGGGCTTAGAGTTTAACATCCAACTGAGTGCACATCAAAGCATGGTTCTAATGATGAATGCTGAACCAAATACTTATATTCCACCTCCTTCTAATCCTACTTACGAACAGGTATATTATATTTATTTTTTTCCCGAAAACTGGATGGAATTTTTCTGCTAATGAATTTATTTGGCACTCCTAAATTTAAATAATTTCACTCGATTTTAAACTAATATTTTTTCGAGAAATGGACCAAAATATCACTTTGGGATATAAAATGGCAAAAATGTCACTTCTGAAAATTATGGCCCAATATCATTTAATGTTTCAAAAATAAGCCAAAACTCTATTTCATCATTTCAGCTATGTTTCAAACCTCCACTTAGGTGTTTTTACGGGTACAAACTTAATTTAATTTGTTAATCTCGGGTTTATAATCCTTAATTTTGGGGCATTTTTTTATTATTTGTTTACAAATTCTAATTTTAATTTGTTAATTATGGGGATTTCAAATCCTAATTTTGGGGGATTTATATTTGTGCCCTATTTATATCGGTTCCGATTGTTAGATTTCTCTACGAGCTTTACTTGTCTATGGTATGCGATTGTTTCGATGTTTCGAGTGCTTTTTTTTGTTGAATTTGATGAATTTGTTGAATTTATGGTGTGATTTCATGTTTTGTGTTTGTGTAGGTTCGCGGTGACTTGTCGTTTCAGAGGTGCAAATCACGATTGATTCGGTTGAGTTTTCCGATAGGGAGGATGATGAAGGCGTTGCTTCGAATTTTGCGGATATTGTTACTCAAATGGCTCAGGACGTGAGTCATTTTTGTCGAGTTCATGTAATATTATGTATTTATGTTGTGATAAGAGTTTAGTGTTGGTTTGCGCTTTTTGTTTGTCTCGAGAAATGTTGTAGTTATTGGAATTGAACTAAGTTGAGCTAAGTTTAGTGAAGCGGAACTTGAGTTTGAGGGAGTGGTAGTGTGGGAATATAATATGGATTTATGTAGTTGATTTTCTATAATACTGTAGGTGATTTATTTGGATGGTGTTAAATAGTTAGAAACCAGATAAAGAATTTTTGTCTGGATTGTACATGTAGAATATGGTGGTGAGTTGCACGTGCCGAAATAAATGGATAAACCAACAATTTGTATCACGAGTAACTACAAGTGCTTACCTAAATAGTACATTTTCTTCTAAACGCTAGGGGTCATAATTGTCGATGTTTTTTGTTGTTGTTGTAGCATTGTGTAATATTCTTCATTTGTGTAGAGGATTTTTAGTAGGGTATGATGAAATCCAAACATTTTGCCCCATATAAAAATAAAAGTAGGCATGTCCTAATTCATAAAAGTTATATGTTGTTATTGCTTATAAACTAGTTTGATACACTTGTGAGATAAAAACAAACACATTCCTACTCTAACAGGTTTGGAATTTACTGGTTCAAGTTTGTTTTCATTCAAACTCTTTGGTTCCCTTGAAGCACATAAGGAATCCAGGCTCCAATTATATTTAGTAGTAAAAAGTTTTTACATAGTTGTTGTAAATAGATTTAGGCGATGTTGAGGTGTTATGGTGTTGTAGAGCCAAAGATATAAAACCATCTACCTGGTAAATGAGGTGGAGCCAAAAATTGTACTACTTGTATTTGATTTGCTAAAGCACTTGAGCTTATTGGTTAGGAGTTGAAATAATTTATAAAATATTGGGTAAATGATGATATCATGCTTATGAACTTGTTCATTTTTGTGTATGAAGCACCTTCTTAATTATTTTATCCGCAAGCAGTTTGCTAATTGTGTGAAACTGTGCTTGGAGTCGTTTGCTTATTTATGATCACAAGTTCACCTTACAAGGAGTCGTTCAATATTATTAAAGTACTACTGATGAATTAGATATATGATGTGCAAATTGACTTATCTCGGAAGCGGGAACATATAAAGGTTCACTTCAAAATGTATGAGGGTAAACCAGAAAACACCACTTTAGTTGTGGATGAGATTATGATGATAAATCACATATTCGTTCATGGTTAAAAGCATCAATGCCTAGGGAATAAACTAAATTGAATCAAACAAAGTGAGCACACCTTACATTTATATTTTTCATAAAATATTTCAGGTTATTTACAGGAGAGAGATTGTTGTATTTATTTAGTTTACCTGGAGTCTACCCGTGTTATATTCCCCACCACGTCATTCCATACACAGACATATTTGATAGCTTGCCTGTTGATAATATCTTTCGTATGGGCTACAATTTATGTGTTCAATACCGTGCTTTGGAAATCCTTGTATTAGCAAATTCTCTATGGTCTGCCCAATTTCTTCTTTTATTGTATTTTTCCATATATTTGTATATTTTATTCTTTTTCTGCATCAGTCATAGTAATTCGTTTCTATCCTTTTAGGTCGAGACAGTGACATAATTTGGTGTTATTTTTCTTCTTTTTGCTCTAGGGCTGCAGTTCTCCACATCAAAGGTTAGTTGATATTTGTTTGTTTTTTTGCCCTGTACAAGCTGAGCTACATTGAATTAGTGTCACCACTGGTTCCTAATTTTATATCCTTCTAATGATAGCTAAAAGTTGTTTGAGCAGTCGTGGTTATGGGAGGCCTACTTCAGATATTCAGGTTTTTATATAAAATTTCTAATCGCACTGGTGTCATCTTATTAATAATTATTTCCCAACTAGTTTTTTATACATCAGTGATCTTTTTGTTATATATGTTTGAACTGTTAGTCTTCTGTTCCTTGGGTTTTTATATGCTTCTGCAGCAGAATGATTTGATTTAATATCTTGCTTATAGTTTGTTAATATATTAGCATATATTAATCCTGTCAGACTTGTTATGGGCTGCTGCAGAGAGCATATATGCCAACAGTAAGAAAGACCAAACTATCGCAATCTCATCAACTAAAACTAGTACTGCAGAAAGTAATACATCCACTTTCAAACTTGAAGAGGAACTTAAAATTACTTCTCGGCTTCAAAAATTTGCATTTAATGATCTTAAGATGGCCACTAAAAATTGTAGGCCTGATAGTTTTCTTGGTGAATGGGAATTTGGTTGTGTATTTAAGGGGTGGATCGAAGAGAATGGGACAGCACATGTGAAATCTGGAACTGGTGGTGCAAGTGGAGCAAGGAAAGCACGGCCTTGATACTTCTGCATCTCTTAGTTATATCGTAATATTTTGTTATTTTTGTGATCAACTTATAACTATTATACTTATCATGTTTTGTTAGATTTTGACCGAAACAAGTAATCTTATCCATGTATCTATGTTTTGTCATAATAGTTGAAATTGTATGACTTTAAAGTTTATTCAAGTATGAGTTTAAAGTTTATATTCGAATTAATTTGACATTGCATATCTTAGTTGGAATTGGTTTGTGTATTATTTTGATTTCTTTGGATGAAATTGATTAAAACTGGGAGGTCTTTTTAAGTAACAAGCTATTCAAAAATTACCACTAAAAATGTTGCCTTTGCCTTATAAAGTGTTGGCAAAAATAATTCAATTGGTGTAGCTATAACGTGATGAGGTGTTGCCAAAATAAGAAATGTTAATCGAGTAGTGTTGTCATAAATGGAGAAAGATGTTGCAATAACAATTAAATCAACATCAATATTGTGTTGCTATTGACTTGAGGGTGTTGCCATAGAGTTAAAACCAACACCAGTGTTAGTGTTGTTGGAACTTATTTGCAAAATGCTTCTCCATCTGCTTTACTTGTTTACTGGCATCATGTAGCGATATTATCATCCCATAGATCTTAAACATTGTATCTCCTGATATTTGTCAAAGTAGAATATTTATGTACACTGCTGGTGATACGGGGAATGATTTAGCTAAATGATTTGCTCATACGAATATACCTAAGGTCTTTATTGTCAAATGTGAAATTGTTTATCTTAGTCAGAGATCAATGTTTGTTTCCATTCCACTAAATTTAGAGCTCTTAATGATAAACCCGAGTAAATTTCTGAGTTGCCTTACTATAGCTGCAATAAGTGTATATGTAAAGTCAATAACAAATTGAACTTGTACATAAGAAAAAGTCTTCTCTCTCAATTTCTTATGGGATTAAACGATTCTTTACAGTCACTCGAGGTCATCTTCTCATGATAATACCTCATTCATCCTAAAGGGAAGCATATGAAATAAAGAATATCAAAGAGAAAACATGTCTTCTAATGTGCTTGTTGGGTCATCTGCTATGTCATTTAAGACAATAAATATGGTAACACACACTTCAATCCATGAAGAAGAAAAATAGTGTCCGTGACACTTCAACCACTCCCTTCTGTGAATTTTGTCAAATGACAGGACACCTTCATGATAAATATTTCTGCCTTTATAACTACCTTGAATGGCCCAAAATATTTGGTAAACCCAAATCTAAACCTAGAAATCAACAAAATAAAGGTAAATCTCAAGCTAATAGTGTTATTCTTGACAAGAACTCTTAGTCTTTCTCCAAGACTTCAGATCTTCAAGTGAAACATCAGTCAACTCTTTCTCTGATGGCCAATTCAAGGAACTTATGCAGATGATTTAGGCTACGAATAGAGAAATACTTATTGCTCCTAATTCTGGAAGGTAATCTTCAACAAATGTTCTTCGTGGAGCACGTATATTTTATCAACTTGCTAGTTATACTAATGTTCATCTCCAAATTATTCAATGTTAAAAAAGGATGAGGCTTGGGGTCGAAAAGTTAAAAAATCTTAACTTGGCTATGCTCGCTAAACAAGGAAGGAGGCTAGTGAATAATGATAATCCAGGCACAGTATTTTCCTGATGGAGATTTTTTGACAGCACATCTTGGGCCAACCTTTGTTACATGTGGCATAGTATTCTGTTAACTCAATATTTGGTTAGAAGAGGATGTGGGAGAAGGATTGGAGATGATAACGGAACAAACATTTGGAAAATACCGTGGTTATCATGCCCATAAAATGGTATTTTTCACTAGAATTGAAAGATAGTAACGTTAGTGGTCTAAATAATGTGGCTCAAAACAGGTGGGATAATGATATCATAATTGATCTTGGTAATGAAAGAGACGGGCAGCTGATTAAACAGATTCCTATTCAAAGAAGAAATAGGGCAGATTCGTGCTTCTAGAACTACGCCCAAAATGCTCAAATGCAATACTTTATTAATATGGCAATAGGCCAAAAAAGCATTGCAGCCTGTTTTTGAATTTTGCAACAGAAAATGGGCATTACATCAGCGGCGAACATTGGATTTGACTCCTAATGCAATGCTTTTTGTCATCAACTACAACGATACAAATCAGTGCATAGGAGCATACTCCAATAAAATAAGTCAATTGTGTGACTTGGAATGTCACGTCATCTGCCACGTAAAATTTTAACACGTCATAATATGACATGTCATCATTTACCACCTCAGAATATTGATCCACAGGTGCCACATGGTGTGGCCCAGTTTTTAGATGAATGACGTATATTAAATTAAATTTAGTTCATATAGTGATATTATGTCCAATTTATCAAAAAATAAAATGAGTTTAAACTTTTAGGTACAAGTGATTGTATAGTTACAAATATATAATAATTTTTTCTATATTTTAAAGCACTCCACGTTACTAAATTATTTTTTTGAAATATCTTTATTTCTAATATAAAAAAAAATTGAATCTTTAAACAATGAAAATGTCATAACACATAAAGAGTTTGAGAAAATAATTCACTTTAATGAGAATGTTTGATTTTAATCACAAGAAAATACAACACATTGGTTAAAAACTCCCCTCGATATCTATTAGATTATATTTAAATCCCTCTAATAACAATAAATTAAGTTAATATTCATTTCCCTAATTTGAGGCAAATGCCAAGTTATTTACATCATTGAATTCTAAAAAATAGGTTTCCTTCATAGATTAAATCTAGGGAACCACAATAGGGTAACTATATTGCTTACTAAATCTAATCTAGGGAACAACATCGCGCTAAATAAAAATTCTCATTATTATTATGTGATTAATCGCATCCTTATTTAAGTTTTTTAATTTCTAGCACCATACCTGTCTATTCTAATATATATAAATTTTTACCAAGAATTTGCCTCTAGAATGTTGAAACAGAAGGGACATCATTTTTTGAAGATTTTACACATTCAAGTATTTTCGGTTAAAAATAAACATTTATATTTTTGATAAAAGATTATAATTATATGATTTTTTTGACACAGAATATAATAAATTTGGAGTTGATTTTATTTTCATTTTAGTAGCTTATTAATTTGAAATACAAGTAACTCTTGGTACTTTTTGTATATGTAATTTTTTTTTAAAATTTCAAGTTTAACAAATTAGTAAATAATAAATAATTATTTCAAAAATCTAGCTTGTGAGATGACCTGGTTACTTGGATTTCAACGAGCACTCAATGAAATTTAAGTGAAGTGAAAATATTAAAGTGAGAGGCAGTGAAATTTAGCTAAAATATTGAGCCCCAAAGGTAGTAGCCTTACCCATATTTTGAAATTTAGGTGAAAATAATGAGCGGCAAAGATAGGCGCCAGGGACAAAGAAATATATTGTTTCTTTTTGAGAAATTTAGCATCTTCCAAATCAAGTATAAAATCATTCCCCTTGTCTCACTTCAACTAAGAAGACCTTGAACTAGGGTGTGGAGCAAAAGGGTTTCAAGTTGAGGGATTGTGTTAATTTTCAAGCTTGAGGTTTCAAATAAAAGTTAAGAATTAAAGTTGAAGCATTTACAGGGGCTTAGAGTTTAACATCCAAGTGAGTGCACATCAAAGCATGGTTCTAATGATGAATGCTGAACCAAATACTTATATTCCACCTCCTTCTAATCCTACTTACGAACAGGTATATTATATTTATTTTTTTCCCGAAAACTGGATGGAATTTTTCTGTTAATGAATTTATTTGGCGCTCCTAAATTAAAATAATTTCACTCGATTTTAAACTAATATTTTTTTGAGAAATGGATCAAAAAGTCACTTTGGGATATAAAATGGCAAAAATGTCACTTCTGAAAATTATGGCCCAATATCGTTTAATGTTTCAAAAATAAGCCAAAACTCTATTTCATCATTTCAGCTATGTTTCAAACCTCCACTTAGGTGTTATTACGGGTACAAACTTAATTTAATTTGTTAATCTGGGGTTTATAATCCTTAATTTTGGGGCATTTTTTTATTATTTGTTTATAAATTCTAATTTTAATTTGTTAATTATGGGGATTTCAAATCCTAATTTTGGGGGGTTTATATTTGTGCCCTATTTATATCGATTCCGATTGTTAGATTTCTCTACGAGATTTACTGGTCTATGGTATGCGATTGTTTCGATGTTTCGAGTGCTTTTTTTTGTTGAATTTGATGAATTTGTTGAATTTATGGTGTGATTTCATGTTTTGTGTTTGTGTAGGTTCGCGGTGACTTGTCGTTTCAGAGGTGCAAATCGCGATTGATTCGGTTGAGTTTTCCGATAGGGAGGATGATGAAGGCGTTGTTTCGGATTTTGCGGATATTGTTACTCAAATGGCTCAGGACGTGAGTCATTTTTATCGAGTTCATGTAATATTATGTATTTATGTTGTGATAAGAGTTTAGTGTTGGTTTGCGCTTTTTGTTTGTCTCGAGAAATGTTGTAGTTATTGGAATTGAACTAAGTTGAGCTAAGTTTAGTGAAGCGGAACTTGAGTTTGAGGGAGTGGTAGTGTGGGAATATAATATGGATTTATGTAGTTGATTCTCTATAATACTGTTGGTGATTTATTTGGATGGTGTTAAATAGTTAGAAACCAGATAAAGAATTTTTGTGTGGATTGTACATGTAGAATATGGTGGTGAGTTGCACGTGCCGAAATAAATGGATAAACCAACAATTTGTATCACGAGTAACTACAAGCGCTTACCTAAATAGTACATTTTCTTCTAAATGCTAGGGGTCATAATTGTCGATGTTTTTTGTTGTTGTCGTAGCATTGTGTAATATTCTTCGTTTGTGTAGAGGATTTTTTGTAGGGTATGATGAAATCCAAACATTTTGCCCCATATAAAAATGAAAGTAGGCATGTCCTAATTCGTAAAAGTTATATGTTGTTATTGCTTATAAACTAGTTTGATACACTTGTGAGATAAAAACAAACACATTCCTACTCTAACAGGTTTGGAATTTACTGGTTCAAGTTTGTTTTCATTCAAACTCTTTGGTTCCCTTGAAGCACGTAAGGAATCCAGGCTCCAATTATATTTAGTTGTAAAAAGTTTTTACATAGTTGTTGTAAATAGAATTAGGCGATGTTGAGGTGTTAGGGTGTTGTAGAGCCAAAGATATAAAACCATCTACCTGATAAATGAGGTGGAGCCAAAAATTGTACTACTTGTATTTGATTTGCTAAAGCACTTGAGCTTATTGGTTAGGAGTTCAAATAATTTATAAAATATTGGGTAAATGATGATATCATGCTTATGAACTTGTTCATTTTTGTGTATGAAGCACCTTCTTAATTATTTTATCCGCAAGCAGTTTGCTAATTGTGTGAAACTGTGCTTGGAGTCGTTTGCTTATTTATGATCACAAGTTCACCTTGCAAGGAGTCGTTCAATATTATTAAAGTACTACTGATGAATTAGATATATGATGTGCAAATTGACTTATCTCGGAAGCGGGAACATATAAAGGTTCACTTCAAAATGTATGAGGGTAAACCAGAAAACACCACTTCAGTTGTGGATGAGATTATGATGATAAATCACATATTCGTTCATGGTTAAAAGCATCAATGCCTAGGGAATAAACTAAATTGAATCGAACAAAGTGAGCACACCTCACATTTATATTTTTCATAAAATATTTCAGGTTATTTACAGGAGAGAGATTGTTGTATTTATTTAGTTTACCTGGAGTCTACCCGTGTTATATTCCCCACCGCGTCATTCCATACACAGACATATTTGATAGCTTGTCTGTTGATAATATCTTTCGTATGGGCTACAATTTATTTGTTCAATACCGTGCTTTGGAAATCCTTGTATTAGCAAATTCTCTATGGTCTGCCCAATTTCTTCTTTTATTGTATTTTTCCATATATTTGTATATTTTATTCTTTTTCTGCATCAGTCATAGTAATTCGATTCTATCCTTTTAGGTCGAGACAGTGACATAATTTGGTGTTATTTTTCTTCTTTTTGCTCTAGGGCTGCAGTTCTCCACATCAAAGGTTAGTTGATATTTGTTTGTTTTTTTGCCCTGTACAAGCTGAGCTACATTGAATTAGTGTCAACACTGGTTCCTAATTTTATATCCTTCTAATGATAGATAAAAGTTGTTTGAGCAGTCGTGGTTATGGGAGGCCTGCTTCAGATATTCAGGTTTTTATATAAAATTTCTAATCACACTGGTGTCATCTTATTAATAATTATTTCCCAACTAGTTTTTTATACATCAGTGATCTTTTTGTTATATACGTTTGAACTGTTAGTCTTCTGTTCCTTGGGTTTTTACATGCTTCTGCAGTAGAATGATTTGATTTAATATCTTGCTTATAATTTGTTAATATATTAGCATATAGTAATCCTGTCAGACTTGTTTTGTGCTGCTGCAGAGAGCATATATGCCAACAGTAAGAAAGACCAAACTATCGCAATCTCATCAACTAAAACTAGTACTGCAGAAAGTAATACATCCACTTCCAAACTTGAAGAGGAACTTAAAATTACTTCTCGGCTTCAAAAATTTGCATTTAATGATCTTAAGATGGCCACTAAAAATTGTAGGCCTGATAGTTTTCTTGGTGAATGGGAATTTGGTTGTGTATTTAAGGGGTGGATCGAAGAGTATGGGACAGCACATGTGAAATCTGGAACTGGTGGTGCAAGTGGAGCAAGGAAAGCACGGCCTTGATACTTCTGCATCTCTTAGTTATATCGTAATATTTTGTTATTTTTGTGATCAACTTATAACTATTATACTTATCATGTTTTGTTAGATTTTGACCGAAACAAGTAATCTTATCCATGTATCTATGTTTTGTCATAATAGTTGAAATTGTATGACTTTAAAGTTTATTCAAGTATGAGTTTAAAGTTTATATTCGAATTAATTTGACATTGCATATCTTAGTTGGAATTGGTTTGTGTATTATTTTGATTTCTTTGGATGAAATTGATTAAAACTGGGAGGTCTTTTTAAGTAACAAACTATTCAAAAATTACCACTAAAAATGTTGCCTTTGCCTTATAAAGTGTTGGCAAAAATAATTCAATTGGTGTAGCTATAACGTGATGAGGTGTTGGCAAAATAAGAAATGTTAATCGAGTAGTGTTGCCATAAATAGAGAAAGATGTTGCAATAACAATTAAATCAACATCAATATTGTGTTGCTATTGACTTGAGGGTGTTGCCATAGAGTTAAAACCAACACCAGTGTTAGTGTTGTTGGAACTTATTTGCAAAATGCTTCTCCATCTGCTTTACTTGTTTACTGGCATCATGTAGCGATATTATCATCCCATAGATCTTAAACATTGTATCTCCTGATATTTGTCAAAGTATAATATTTATGAACACTGCTAGTGTTACATGGAATGATTTAGCTACATGATTTGCTCATACGAATATACCTAAGGTCTTTATTGTCAAATGTGAAATTTCTTATCTTAGTCAGAGATCAATGTTTATTTCCATTCCACTAAATTTAGGGCTCTTAATGATAAACCCGAGTAAATTTCTGAGTTGCCGTACTATAGCTGCAATAAGTGTATATGTGAAGTCAATAACAAATTGAACTTGTACATAAGAAAAAGTCTTCTCTCTCAATTTCTTATGGGATTAAACGATTCTTTACAGTCACTCCAGGTCATCTTCTCATGATAATACCTCATTCATCCTAAAGGGAAGCATATCAAATGAAGAATATCAAAGAGAAAACATGTATTCTAATGTGCTTGTTGGGTCATCTCCTATGTCATTTAAGACAATGAATATGGTAACAGACACTTCAATCTATGAAGAAGAAAAATAGTGTCCGTGACATTTCAACCACTCCCTTCTGTGAATTTTGTCAAATGATAGGACACCTTCATGATAAATATTTCTGCCTTTATAACTACCTTGAATGGCCCAAAATATTTGGTAAACCCAAATCTAAACCTAGAAATCAACAAAATAAAGGTAAATCTCAAGCTAATAGTGTTATTCTTGACAAGAACTCTTAGTCTTTCTCCAAGACTTCAGATCTTCAAGTGAAACATCAGTCAACTCTTTCTCTGATGGCCAATTCAAGGAACTTATGCAGATGATTTAGGTTACGAATAGAGAAATACTTAGTGCTCCTAATTCTGGAAGGTAATCTTCAATAAATGTTCTTCGTGGAGCATGTATATTTTATCAACTTGCTAGTTATACTAATGCTCATCTCCAAATTATGCAATGTTAAAAAAGGATGAGGCTTGGGGTCGAAAAGTTAAAAAATCATAACTTGGCTATGCTCGCTAAACAAGGAAGGAGGCTAGTGAATAATGATAATCGAGGCACAGTATTTTCCTGATGGAGATTTTTTGACAGCACATCTTGGGCCAACCTTTGTTACATGTGGCATAGTATTCTGGTAACTCAATATTTGGTCAAAAGAGGATGTGGGAGAAGGATTGGAGATGATAAGAGAACAAACATTTGGAAAATACCATGGTTATCATGCCAATGAAATGGTATTTTTCACTAAAATTGAAAGATAGTAAAGTTAGTGGTCTAAATAATGTGGCTCAAAACAGGAGGGATAATGATATCATAAATGATCTTGGTAATGAAAGAGACGGACAGCTGATTAAACAGATTCCTATTCAAAGAAGAAATAGGGCAGATTCGTGCTTCTGGAACTACGCCCAAAATGCTCAAATGCAATACTTTATTAATATGGCAATAGGCCAAAAAAGCATTGCAGCCTGTTTTTGAATTTTGCAACATAAAATGGGCATTACATCAGCGGCGAACGTTGGATTTGACTCCTAATGCAATGCTTTTTGTCATCAACTACAACGATACAAATCAGTGCATCAGGAGCATACTCCAATAAAATAAGTCAATTGTGTGACTTGGAATGTCACGTGATCTGCCACGTAAAATTTTAACAAGTCATAATATGACATGTCATCATTTACCACCTTGAAATATTGATCCATAGGTGCCACATGGTGTGACCCAGTTTTTAGATGAATGACGTATAATAAATTAAATTTAGTTCATATACTGATATTATGTCCAATTTATCAAAAAATAAAACGAGTTTAAACTTTTAGGTACAAGTGATTGTATAGTTACAAATATATAGTAATTTTTTCTATATTTTAAAGCACTCCACGTTACTAAATTATTTTTTTGAAATATCTTTATTTCTAATATAAAATAAAATTGAATCTTTAAACAATGAAAATGTCATAACACACAAAGAGTTTAAGAAAATAATTCACTTTAATGAGAATGTTTGATTTTAATCACAAGAAAATACAACACCTTGGTTAAAAACTCCCCTCGATATCTATTAGATTATATTTAAATCCCTCTAATAATAATAAATTAAGTTAATTTTCATTTCCCTAATTTGAGGTAAATGCCAAGTTATTTACATCATTGAATTCTAAAAAATAGGTTTCCTTTATAGATTAAATCTAGGGAACCACAATAGGGTAACTATATTGCTTACTAAATCTAATCTAGGGAACAACATCGCCCTAAATAAAAATTCTCATTATTATTATGTGATTAATCGTATCCTTATTTAAGTTTTTTAATTTCTAGCACCATACCTGTCTATTCTAATATATATAAATTTTTACCAAGAATTTGCCTCTAGAATGTTGAAACAGCTACGGGACATCATTTTTTAAAGGTTTTACACATTCAAGTATTTTCGGTTAAAAATAAACATTTATATTTTTGATAAAAGATTATAATTATATGATTTTTTTGACACAGAATATAATAAATTTGGAGTTGATTTTATTTTCATTTTAGTAGCTTATTAATTTGAAATACAAGTAACTCTTGGTACTTTTTGTATATGTAATTTTTTTGTAAAATTTCAAGTTTAACAAATTAGTAAATAATAAATAATTATTTCAAAAATCTAGCTTATGAGATGACCTGGTTACTTGGATTTCAACGAGCACTCAATAAAATTTAAGTGAAGTGAAAATATTAAAGTGAGAGGCAGTGAAATTTAGCTAAAATATTGAGCCCCAAAGGTAGCCGCCTTACCCATATTTTAAAATTTAGGTGAAAATAATGAGCGGCAAAGATAGGCGCCAGAGACAAAGAAATATATTGTTTCTTTTTGAGAAATTTAGCATCTTCCAAATCAAGTATAAAATCATTCCCCTTCTCTCACTTCAACTAAGAAGACCTTGAACTAGGGTGTGGAGCAAAAGGGTTTCAAGTTGAGGGATTGTGTTAATTTTCAAGCTTGAGGTTTCAAATAAAAGTTAAGATTTAAAGTTGAAGCATTTACAGGGGCTTAGAGTTTAACATCCAACTGAGTGCACATCAAAGCATGGTTCTAATGATGAATGCTGAACCAAATACTTATATTCCACCTCCTTCTAATCCTACTTACGAACAGGTATATTATATTTATTTTGTAAATGATGTTTGAATAATAGTTACATACAGTTGTGAGATACAAATTGTATTCAAGGTCTTTTCTTTTAAATGTAGATAATAAATCATGCAGTCTCAACTCTGGGGAGCAGAAAGGGTTCAAGCTGCATAGCAATAGCCAAATTTGTAGAAAACAATTACGATCATCTTCCAATTAATTTTAGAAAGACCCTGCTTCGTAAGCTTAAACAACTAGTTGATGTTGGAAAGCTCATCAGAGTGAAGAATTCATTTAAGCTTCCCCTTAAATGAAAAACAAGATATGAAAAGATTTCATAAGATTCTTTTTTTATTTCATGAATTATTAATACTATATAGATCATTAGTATTTCCATGGTTTTTGTTGACAATTCTCAAACTTCACATATATATGGTGGGTGAATTGTGATTTCCTTAATTATTTTTTTGTTGTTAATTTCTTAACTAACGGAATATCTATATTTTCAAGATGAATTAATTTAAGGTGAGTACAATTTTACAATTTATAATCAACTAGTGAAATAGATTCACCCACTTCTATAAGCAAAAATAAATATCATTTAATTTGATGATGTTAAAAAGTTGGGTTATATAATATGTATGTGGGAACAAATATAAAGCATGCCTGGTCAAATATTTTTATCACCTTGATATTGAAGAAATGTTGTGCAAATTTTTTGAAAGTTTAGAATTTTATACCAAGTTGGTAATGGGATATTTTTATAATTGAAGAAGTATTAGAAACTCATTTTGACTATTATTTTTTTCATGCTAAGTTCATGACGGTGGAAGAACTCAAGATGTTGAGAATTATATGTGCCATTGTGGTAGCAAGCTAGGGTGCATTATATACAAAATTTACAAATAAAAAGTAAAAAATTAGGATGTAATAATTTGTGTCAACTAAAATGACAAAATAATATAATTGTATGAATAAATTATCTCTACCTACTTTTGAACACAAGCTTTTTATTTACAACATATACATTAAAAAATTACTTTAACCGCTATAAAAATATAGTCATCTCCCCTCCATACCATATGTATACATTTTTATTGTAACACAACATCAGTGAATGATTTTTTAACACCCCACTGGACAAGAGTTGATAATTTGTTATGTAAATTACCAAGATTTATTTTAGTAGGCAGGGGAATAGATTCTCATTTCTCAGGGTTTGCCTTCTATTTTAGTACATTCTTATTTATCAGGATTTGCCTTCTATTTTAATATACTCAAGGAGGTAGACTTGTCTCGCTTTTGTGCGATGTGGTGGTTGTGTTTAAAATGAATTGGATGGTGTATTAGGAGATCTGGATATCTCGCATCAACAACACTTTCGGCAACTATATAGCTGGTGTCTGGCAGGTAGATAGCTGGGGTGCGTTTGGAATGGTGGTGAAAATCACATGTGCTCAACTGTCACAAAAAATATTTGTTCATAACATGAGGCCTCTAAACTCAGTTGTTGCAACCGAGTCCTCTGAATATTGCAATATCAATCGAATTAATGTGAGGGTCAATTGTGAAGCTACTATTTTGGGGGAGATGCTTGATGGATTATCCGGGAAACCATTACCTTCATTTTTAATTTTCGGAATATTTATATTCAGTTTGTTAAGCAATCCGGAAAGAAAACTGCTAATTATTTAACTCTATTTGTTTTTCAACCGCATAAGGTTTGTCCCGATTGAATCTCTTTCAAGTCATTAGTGAAATCTGCTTTAAATTTGGCAAAAAAAAGGTAGACTTTGACAAGATTTTCAAAATAAAATAAATTTTGATATGAATTATCACTTACAATATTTATACAACTACACAATGGGAACATATTCTCATTTCTTATGGTTTATCTTCTATTTTAGTATATTCTCATTTCTTAAGGTTTGTCTTGTATTTAAGTATATTTACTCGGTAGACTTTGACAAGATTTTCAAAATAAAACAATTTCGATATGAATTATCACTTACAATATTTGAGTCTGCTTTTCAAAATGTGCTTGGTCCAATTGTTCACACATATAAAGGCTTGAATACAACTACACAAAACCAACCTCAACCTCACCTAAATTCTACCAAGTCGTGTCCAATTTACGAGCCCCGGTAAATTCTAACATATAAGAGTAGCAAATTAATACTTTGTATTTGTTATATTTTTTTAAATTGGACCATATTTGTTGGCTCCAATTTTTTTTTCCAAAAACTGGATGGAATTTTTCTGCTAATGAATTTATTTGGCACTTCTAAATTTAAATAATTTCACTCGATTTTAAACTAATATTTTTTCGAGAAATGGATCAAAACGTCACTTTGGGATATAAAATGGCAAAAATGTCACTTCTAAAAATTATGGCCCAATATCGTTTAATGTTTCAAAAATAAGCCAAAACTCTATTTCATCATTTCAGCTATGTTTCAAACCTCCACTTAGGTGTTATTACGGGTACAAACTTAATTTAATTTGTTAATCTGGGGTTTATAATCCTTAATTTTGGGGCATTTTTTTATTATTTGTTTATAAATTCTAATTTTAATTTATTAATTATGGGGATTCAAATCCTAATTTTGGGGGGTTTATATTTGTGCCCTATTTATATCGGTTCCGATTGTTAGATTTCTCTACGAGCTTTACTGGTCTATGGTATGCGATTGTTTCGATGTTTCGAGTGCTTTTTTTTGTTGAATTTGATGAATTTGTTGAATTTATGGTGTGATTTCATGTTTTGTGTTTGTGTACGGTGACTTGTCATTTCAGAGGTGCAAATCGCGATTGATTCGGTTGAGTTTTCCGATAGGGAGGATGATGAAGGCGTTGTTTCGGATTTTGCGGATATTGTTACTCAAATGGCTCAGGACGTGAGTCATTTTTATCGAGTTCATGTAATATTATGTATTTATGTTGTGATAAGAGTTTAGTGTTGGTTTGCGCTTTTTGTTTGTCTCGAGAAATGTTGTAGTTATTGGAATTGAACTAAGTTGAGCTAAGTTTAGTGAAGCGGAACTTGAGTTTGAGGGAGTGGTAGTGTGGGAATATAATATGGATTTATGTAGTTGATTCTCTATAATACTGTTGGTGATTTATTTGGATGGTGTTAAATAGTTAGAAACCATATAAAGAATTTTTGTCTGGATTGTACATGTAGAATATGGTGGTGAGTTGCACGTGCCGAAATAAATGGATAAACCAACAATTTGTATCACGAGTAACTACAAGCGCTTACCTAAATAGTACATTTTCTTCTAAATGCTAGGGGTCATAATTGTCGATGTTTTTTGTTGTTGTCGTAGCATTGTGTAATATTCTTCGTTTGTGTAGAGGATTTTTTGTAGGGTATGATGAAATCCAAACATTTTGCCCCATATAAAAATGAAAGTAGGCATGTCCTAATTCGTAAAAGTTATATGTTGTTATTGCTTATAAACTAGTTTGATACACTTGTGAGATAAAAACAAACACATTCCTACTCTAACAGGTTTGGAATTTACTGGTTCAAGTTTGTTTTCATTCAAACTCTTTGGTTCCCTTGAAGCACGTAAGGAATCCAGGCTCCAATTATATTTAGTTGTAAAAAGTTTTTACATAGTTGTTGTAAATAGAATTAGGCGATGTTGAGGTGTTAGGGTGTTGTAGAGCCAAAGATATAAAACCATCTACCTGATAAATGAGGTGGAGCCAAAAATTGTACTACTTGTATTTGATTTGCTAAAGCACTTGAGCTTATTGGTTAGGAGTTCAAATAATTTATAAAATATTGGGTAAATGATGATATCATGCTTATGAACTTGTTCATTTTTGTGTATGAAGCACCTTCTTAATTATTTTATCCGCAAGCAGTTTGCTAATTGTGTGAAACTGTGCTTGGAGTCGTTTGCTTATTTATGATCACAAGTTCACCTTGCAAGGAGTCGTTCAATATTATTAAAGTACTACTGATGAATTAGATATATGATGTGCAAATTGACTTATCTCAGAAGCGGGAACATATAAAGGTTCACTTCAAAATGTATGAGGGTAAACCAGAAAACACCACTTCAGTTGTGGATGAGATTATGATGATAAATCACATATTCGTTCATGGTTAAAAGCATCAATGCCTAGGGAATAAACTAAATTGAATCAAACAAAGTGAGCACACCTCACATTTATATTTTTCATAAAATATTTCAGGTTATTTACAGGAGAGAGATTGTTGTATTTATTTAGTTTACCTGGAGTCTACCCGTGTTATATTCCCCACCGCGTCATTCCATACACAGACATATTTGATAGCTTGTCTGTTGATAATATCTTTCGTATGGGCTACAATTTATTTGTTCAATACCGTGCTTTGGAAATCCTTGTATTAGCAAATTCTCTATGGTCTGCCCAATTTCTTCTTTTATTGTATTTTTCCATATATTTGTATATTTTATTCTTTTTCTGCATCAGTCATAGTAATTCGATTCTATCCTTTTAGGTCGAGACAGTGACATAATTTGGTGTTATTTTTCTTCTTTTTGCTCTAGGGCTGCAGTTCTCCACCTCAAAGGTTAGTTGATATTTGTTTGTTTTTTTGCCCTGTACAAGCTGAGCTACATTGAATTAGTGTCAACACTGGTTCCTAATTTTATATCCTTCTAATGATAGATAAAAGTTATTTGAGCAGTCGTGGTTATGGGAGGCCTGCTTCAGATATTTAGGTTTTTATATAAAATTTCTAATCGCACTGGTGTCATCTTATTAATAATTATTTCCCAACTAGTTTTTTATACATCAGTGATCTTTTTGTTATATACGTTTGAACTGTTAGTCTTCTGTTCCTTGGGTTTTTACATGCTTCTGCAGTAGAATGATTTGATTTAATATCTTGCTTATAATTTGTTAATATATTAGCATATAGTAATCCTGTCAGACTTGTTTTGTGCTGCTGCAGAGAGCATATATGCCAACAGTAAGAAAGACCAAACTATCGCAATCTCATCAACTAAAACTAGTACTGCAGAAAGTAATACATCCACTTCCAAACTTGAAGAGGAACTTAAAATTACTTCTCGGCTTCAAAAATTTGCATTTAATGATCTTAAGATGGCCACTAAAAATTGTAGGCCTGATAGTTTTCTTGGTGAATGGGAATTTGGTTATGTATTTAAGGGGTGGATCGAAGAGTATGGGACAGCACATGTGAAATCTGGAACTGGTGGTGCAAGTGGAGCAAGGAAAGCACGGCCTTGATACTTCTGCATCTCTTAGTTATATCGTAATATTTTGTTATTTTTGTGATCAACTTATAACTATTATACTTATCATGTTTTGTTTGATTTTGACCGAAACAAGTAATCTTATCCATGTATCTATGTTTTGTCATAATAGTTGAAATTGTATGACTTTAAAGTTTATTCAAGTATGAGTTTAAAGTTTATATTCGAATTAATTTGACATTGCATATCTTAGTTGGAATTGGTTTGTGTATTATTTTGATTTCTTTGGATGAAATTGATTAAAACTGGGAGGTCTTTTTAAGTAACAAGCTATTCAAAAATTACCACTAAAAATGTTGCCTTTGCCTTATAAAGTGTTGGCAAAAATAATTCAATTGGTGTAGCTATAACGTGATGAGGTGTTGGCAAAATAAGAAATGTTAATCGAGTAGTGTTGCCATAAATAGAGAAAGATGTTGCAATAACAATTAAATCAACATCAATATTGTATTGCTATTGACTTGAGGGTGTTGCCATAGAGTTAAAACCAACACCAGTGTTAGTGTTGTTGGAACTTATTTGCAAAATGCTTCTCCATCTGCTTTACTTGTTTACTGGCATCATGTAGCGATATTATCATCCCATAGATCTTAAACATTGTATCTCCTGATATTTGTCAAAGTATAATATTTATGAACACTGCTGGTGATACATGGAATGATTTAGCTACATGATTTGCTCATACGAATATACCTAAGGTCTTTATTGTCAAATGTGAAATTTCTTATCTTAGTCAGAGATCAATGTTTATTTCCATTCCACTAAATTTAGGGCTCTTAATGATAAACCCGAGTAAATTTCTGAGTTGTCGTACTATAGCTGCAATAAGTGTATATGTGAAGTCAATAACAAATTGAACTTGTACATAAGAAAAAGTCTTCTCTCTCAATTTCTTATGGGATTAAACGATTCTTTACAGTCACTCCAGGTCATCTTCTCATGATAATACCTCATTCAGCCTAAAGGGAAGCATATCAAATGAAGAATATCAAAGAGAAAACATGTATTCTAATGTGCTTGTTGGGTCATCTGCTATGTCATTTAAGACAATGGATATGGTAACAGACACTTCAATCTATGAAGAAGAAAAATAGTGTCCGTGACACTTCAACCACTCTCTTCTGTGAATTTTGTCAAATGATAGGACACCTTCATGATAAATATTTCTGCCTTTATAACTACCTTGAATGGCCCAAAATATTTGGTAAACCCAAATCTAAACCTAGAAATCAACAAAATAAAGGTAAATCTCAAGCTAATAGTGTTATTCTTGACAAGAACTCTTAGTCTTTCTCCAAGACTTCAGATCTTCAAGTGAAACATCAGTCAACTCTTTCTCTGATGGCCAATTCAAGGAACTTATGCAGATGATTTAGGTTACGAATAGAGAAATACTTAGTGCTCCTAATTCTGGAAGGTAATCTTCAATAAATGTTCTTCGTGGAGCATGTATATTTTATCAACTTGCTAGTTATACTAATGCTCATCTCCAAATTATGCAATGTTAAAAAAGGATGAGGCTTGGGGTCGAAAAGTTAAAAAATCATAACTTGGCTATGCTCGCTAAACAAGGAAGGAGGCTAGTGAATAATGATAATCGAGGCACAGTATTTTCCTGATGGAGATTTTTTGACAGCACATCTTGGGCCAACCTTTGTTACATGTGGCATAGTATTCTGGTAACTCAATATTTGGTCAAAAGAGGATGTGGGAGAAGGATTGGAGATGATAACAGAATAAACATTTGGAAAATACCATGGTTATCATGCCAATGAAATGGTATTTTTCACTAAAATTGAAAGATAGTAAAGTTAATGGTCTAAATAATGTGGCTCAAAACAGGAGGGATAATGATATCATAAATGATCTTGGTAATGAAAGAGACGGACAGCTGATTAAATAGATTCCTATTCAAAGAAGAAATAGGGCAGATTCGTGCTTCTGGAACTACGCCCAAAATGCTCAAATGCAATACTTTATTAATATGGCAATAGGCCAAAAAAGCATTGCAGCCTGTTTTTGAATTTTGCAACATAAAATGGGCATTACATCAGCGGCGAACGTTGGATTTGACTCCTAATGCAATGCTTTTTGTCATCAACTACAACGATACAAATCAGTGCATCAGGAGCATACTCCAATAAAATAAGTCAATTGTGTGACTTGGAATGTCACGTGATCTGCCACGTAAAATTTTAACAAGTCATAATATGACATGTCATCATTTACCACCTTGAAATATTGATCCATAGTGCCACATGGTGTGACCCAGTTTTTAGATGAATGACGTATAATAAATTAAATTTAGTTTATATACTGATATTATGTCCAATTTATCAAAAAATAAAACGAGTTTAAACTTTTAGGTACAAGTGATTGTATAGTTACAAATATTTAGTAATTTTTTCTATATTTTAAAGCACTCCACGTTACTAAATTATTTTTTTGAAATATCTTTATTTCTAATATAAAATAAAATTGAATCTTTAAACAATGAAAATGTCATAACACACAAAGAGTTTGAGAAAATAATTCACTTTAATGAGAATGTTTGATTTTAATCACAAGAAAATACAACACCTTGGTTAAAAACTCCCCTCGATATCTATTAGATTATATTTAAATCCCTCTAATAATAATAAATTAAGTTAATTTTCATTTCCCTAATTTGAGGTAAATGCCAAGTTATTTACATCATTGAATTCTAAAAAATAGGTTTCCTTTATAGATTAAATCTAGGGAACCACAATAGGGTAACTATATTGCTTACTAAATCTAATCTAGGGAACAACATCGCCCTAAATAAAAATTCTCATTATTATTATGTGATTAATCGTATCCTTATTTAAGTTTTTTAATTTCTAGCACCATACCTGTCTATTCTAATATATATAAATTTTTACCAAGAATTTGCCTCTAGAATGTTGAAACAGCTACGGGACATCATTTTTTAAAGGTTTTACACATTCAAGTATTTTCGGTTAAAAATAAACATTTATATTTTTGATAAAAGATTATAATTATATGATTTTTTTGACACAGAATATAATAAATTTGGAGTTGATTTTATTTTCATTTTAGTAGCTTATTAATTTGAAATACAAGTAACTCTTGGTACTTTTTGTATATGTAATTTTTTTGTAAAATTTCAAGTTTAACAAATTAGTAAATAATAAATAATTATTTCAAAAATCTAGCTTATGAGATGACCTGGTTACTTGGATTTCAACGAGCACTCAATAAAATTTAAGTGAAGTGAAAATATTAAAGTGAGAGGCATTGAAATTTAGCTAAAATATTGAGCCCCAAAGGTAGCCGCCTTACCCATATTTTAAAATTTAGGTGAAAATAATGAGCGGCAAAGATAGGCGCCAGAGACAAAGAAATATATTGTTTCTTCTTGAGAAATTTAGCATCTTCCAAATCAAGTATAAAATCATTCCCCTTCTCTCACTTCAACTAAGAAGACCTTGAACTAGGGTGTGGAGCAAAAGGGTTTCAAGTTGAGGGATTGTGTTAATTTTCAAGCTTGAGGTTTCAAATAAAAGTTAAGATTTAAAGTTGAAGCATTTACAGGGGCTTAGAGTTTAACATCCAACTGAGTGCACATCAAAGCATGGTTCTAATGATGAATGCTGAACCAAATACTTATATTCCACCTCCTTCTAATCCTACTTACGAACAGGTATATTATATTTATTTTGTAAATGATGTTTGAATAATAGTTACATACAGTTGTGAGAAACAAATTGTATTCAAGGTCTTTTCTTTTAAATGTAGATAATAAATCATGCAGTCTCAACTCTGGGGAGCAGAAAGGGTTCAAGCTGCATAGCAATAGCCAAATTTGTAGAAAACAATTACGATCATCTTCCAATTAATTTTAGAAAGACCCTGCTTCGTAAGCTTAAACAACTAGTTGATGTTGGAAAGCTCATCAGAGTGAAGAATTCATTTAAGCTTCCCCTTAAATGAAAAACAAGATATGAAAAGATTTCATAAGATTCTTTTTTTATTTCATGAATCATTAATACTATATAGATCATTAGTATTTCCATGGTTTTTGTTGACAATTCTCAAACTTCACATATATATGGTGGGTGAATTGTGATTTCCTTAATTATTTTTTTGTTGTTAATTTCTTAACTAACGGAATATCTATATTTTCAAGATGAATTAATTTGAGTACAATTTTACAATTTATAATCAACTAGTGAAATAGATTCACCCACTTCTATAAGCAAAAATAAATATCATTTAATTTGATGATGTTAAAAAGTTGGGTTATATAATATGTATGTGGGAACAAATATAAAGCATGCCTGGTCAAATATTTTTATCACCTTGATATTGAAGAAATGTTGTGCAAATTTTTTGAAAGTTTAGAATTTTATACCAAGTTGGTAATGGGATATTTTTATAATTGAAGAAGTATTAGAAACTCATTTTGACTATTATTTTTTTCATGCTAAGTTCATGACGGTGGAAGAACTCAAGATGTTGAGAATTATATGTGCCATTGTGGTAGAAAGCTAGGGTGCATTATATACAAAATTTACAAATAAAAAGTAAAAAATTAGGATGTAATAATTTGTGTCAACTAAAATGACAAAATAATATAATTGTATGAATAAATTATCTCTACCTACTTTTGAACACAAGCTTTTTATTTACAACATATACATTAAAAAATTACTTTAACCGCTATAAAAATATAGTCATCTCCCCTCCATACCATATGTATACATTTTTATTGTAACACAACATCAGTGAATGATTTTTTAACACCCCACTGGACAAGAGTTGATAATTTGTTATGTAAATTACCAAGATTTATTTTAGTAGGCAGGGGAATAGATTCTCATTTCTCAGGGTTTGCCTTCTATTTTAGTACATTCTTATTTATCAGGATTTGCCTTCTATTTTAGTATACTCAAGGAGGTAGACTTGTCTCGCTTTTGTGCGATGTGGTGGTTGTATTTAAAATGAATTGGATGGTGTATTAGGAGATCTGGATATCTCGCATCAACAACACTTTCGGCAACTATATAGCTGGTGTCTGGCAGGTAGATAGCTGGGGTGCGTTTGGAATGGTGGTGAAAATCACATGTGCTCAACTCTCACAAAAAATATTTGTTCATAACATGAGGCCTCTAAACTCAGTTGTTGCAACCGAGTCCTCTGAATATTGCAATATCAATCGAATTAATGTGAGGGTCAATTGTGAAGCTACTGTTTTGGGGGAGATGCTTGCTGGATTGTCCGGGAAACCATTACCTTCATTTTTAATTTTCGGAATATTTATATTCAGTTTGTTAAGCAATCCGGAAAGAAAACTGCTAATTATTTAACTCTATTTGTTTTTCAACCGCATAAGGTTTGTCCCGATTGAATCTCTTTCAAGTCATTAGTGAAATCTGCTTTAAATTTGGCAAAAAAAAGGTAGACTTTGACAAGATTTTCAAAATAAAATAAATTTTGATATGAATTATCACTTACAATATTTATACAACTACACAATGGGAACATATTCTCATTTCTTATGGTTTATCTTCTATTTTAGTATATTCTCATTTCTTAAGGTTTGTCTTGTATTTAAGTATATTTACTCGGTAGACTTTGACAAGATTTTCAAAATAAAACAATTTCGATATGAATTATCACTTACAATATTTGAGTCTGCTTTTCAAAATATGCTTGGTCCAATTGTTCACACATATAAAGGCTTGAATACAACTACACAAAACCAACCTCAACCTCACCTAAATTCTACCAAGTCGTGTCCAATTTACGAGCCCCGGTAAATTCTAACATATAAGAGTAGCAAATTAATACTTTGTATTTGTTATATTTTTTTAAATTGGACCATATTTGTTGGCTCCAATTTTTTTTCCAAAAACTGGATGGAATTTTTCTGCTAATGAATTTATTTGGCACTTCTAAATTTAAATAATTTCACTCGATTTTAAACTAATATTTTTTCGAGAAATGGACCAAAATGTCACTTTGGGATATAAAATGGCAAAAATGTCACTTCTAAAAATTATGGCCCAATATCGTTTAATGTTTCAAAAATAACCCAAAACTCTACACGATGTAGCGTTTTGTTTCATTTCATTATTTTTTGAAGGCTATCATGTTACTTCACGTAACTTATGATTTTTTTTATTTTGAGCTTGTTTTGGTGTAATATTTAGGAGCGCTGAAACACCACTTAATATTATGTTTTCGACATTTTTTTCTTTTATATCTTTATATTTAAAAGTATACCATAATTTAACAATTTTTAACAGGGTTCACCAAACCGTTTTTGGGACCATTTTTTACCTCAAAATGACAATTAGGGCGACCACCTTATTATTTGTAGATGGATAATGCATACTAAATCAAGTTTCGTTTATATACTGATTTTTTGTCAAATTCATAAAAAAATAAAGTGTGTTAAATATATGATAATTATTTTTGTTTTTTAAGTAATTAAAACAATCCACATAATTAATTAATTTTTTGAATATCTTTATTTCTAACATGAAATTTTTTTGATACTTTAAACGATGGAAATTTCATGACACACAAAGAGTTTGAGAAAATAATTCATATTAAAGAGAATGGTTAAATTTCATCAGGTAGTTAAAAAAATAAAACCCCCTTCCATACCTATTAGATTATATTTAAATCCCAAGTTCATCCCTAATGGGGCAAACAATAATTTATTTAAATCATTTAATTCCATAAGAATAAGTTTCCTTAATAGAGGTTTCTTTTGGGAGTGCTGGTTAAAACTGCTGTGCTGTGAAAGAAAGTGCTGGTGAATAAAGTGATGTAAAAATTAGATGATTGTTTGGTAATTTTTTTAATTTATGCATATTTTGATATATAATATATAAAAATAATATTTTTGAGAAGGTAAGATGGTGAAAGTGAAACAGCTTTTTCCAAAAGTATGGGTGACATGCTTTTTAACCAAAAGCACTTTTCCATACATGGGCTTTTACAAGTTATCAAACACCTTTGTCATAATTTTTGAGCAAAAAGTGTTGTACCTGTCTGCAACAGTAATACCAAAAGAAGCCTAAAGAACCATATTAGGGTAACTATATTGCTTACTAAATGTAGGGAACAACAACAATAGAGTAAGCAATATTCATTACTATTACTATCTGACTAATCACATTATTATTTAAAATTTTTATTTATGGCACTATAATTGTCTATTCTCCTCTAGATGGATTTTCACCAAGAATTGTGTCTACAATATTGAAATAACTACTACATTAGACGAGATTTTTTAATGGTTTTACACATGTGAGTATTTTGGGCTATAAACAAAAATTTTGAATTTTGATAAAATATTACAGTTATGTAATGTTTTGACATAAAATATAATAATTTTTTAGTTAAAAATTTATTCTTTTAGTAACTTATAGATTTGAAATGCAAGTGACTCATGGTATTTCTTGTATTTGTAGTTTTTTTTAAAATTTCAAGTTTAACGAATTAATAAATAATCAACAGTTATTTCAAAAATCTAGCTAGTGAGTATGGTTTCCGTCAATGAAATTTAGGTGAAGTGAAAGTATTAATATGAGAGGCAATGAAATTTAGGTGAAACAAAATATGAAAGTGAGAGGCAATAAAATTTAGGTGAAAATACTAGGACCAATTATAGGTGCCTTTCACATATTTTGATAGACAGAAAATATATTGTTCTTGTTTTAGAAATTTAAAAGTATAAAACATTCTACTCGTCTCAGTTCAGCCAAAGGGTTTCAAGTTGAGGGATTTTGTTGATTTTCAGGGCTAAGGTTAAAAACATTGTTTAGATTTAAAGTTGATGCTTTTATAGGGGCTTATAATTTAAACTTCCAACTGAGTGCACAAAAATCATGATTCTAATGATGAATGATGAACCAGATACTTATATTCCACCACATCCCCGCAATCTTATTTCTGAACATATTTTCATGTTCGGGGGACCTCATCTCCGCCCAAAGTCTCTTGCTTATAGGATCCTCATCCCATTGTCTTTGTGACCTCCTAAGGTCCTTCCCAATTTGGGGCTAACTTTCCTTTCTCTCCAACTCCTAACACCTCAATCTTCCTTAACACCAAGTTTTCTTGGTGGAAAATCCTATCTTTTACCCTACTTTTATAGTAAAGGGAGGCTCTGCGCGGATGCTCTGCATTACAGGTGTTGGCTTCATCGCTGACCTTGTCAATAAGGTCGAGAGCAAGCCTCATTCCTTCTTCATTAATTTCCACTTCATAAGCTTTAACCTTTCATAATTCGTGGATGATCTCAAGGGGCACCACTGTCTCGGCTCCGTAGACCAACATGAATGGGGTAGCTTTAGTAGTATCTTTGTAGGTAGTATGATATGCCCAGAGTATAGCTAAAAATTCATGTTTCTTGGGCTTTCGGCCCTCTTTTTGAGTCCATCAAGGATGATCCGATTAGTGACCTCTGCTTGCCCATTTGCTTGGGGATTGGCAATTGAGGTGAATCGAAGTTCTATGATGTTATCATTACAGTACTCCTTAAACTTTTCATTGTCGAATTATCGCCCATTATTCGTAACAAGGATGTGTGGGATTCCAAATTGACATATCACATTCTCCTAGAAGAATTGAGAAATTTTCTTGGTGGTTATCTTGGCAGTGCTTTGGCCTCAATCTACTTAGTGAAGCAGTCAATGACAACCACGATGAGCTTCCTTTTTCCCGATGCTACAGGAAAGGGACCTAGTATGTCCATTCCCCATATTGCGAAGGGGATGGGGGAGCTAATGGACGTAACCTCTCTGGGTGTTGTCGAACTACAGAAACGTGCCTCTGGAATGTATTACACTTTTTCACATAAGCCTTTGCACTGGATAATATGGCTGGCCAGTAAAACCCCAGCTGGGTTATCTTATGAGTGAAGGCCCTGCCCCTAAAGTAATGTCTGCAAATCCCTTTGTGGTCTTCCTTTAGTGCCTACTCTCGCTAATGAGGTCTTGAGCACTTCAAATATGGGATTACGAAAGATCTCTTGCATAAAAGACCTTTAATTAAAGAGTACCTCAATATGCTCTTACTGATAACTTGCGTGCCTCTTGGGCATCATCCGGGAGCCAACCCGTCTTAAGGTGGTTCTCGATGGAGTCAATCCATCAACTAGTCAAACTAATTGGTGCTATCAGGTTTATAGCATGAATTATCGGGATCCTCAGGACTTGGAAGTAGATACTTCTTGGATAGTTTTCAATTTCAGATAAGGTGAACTTGAAAAGGGTGTCGGACGTAGTGTTCTTCTCTCTCGGTACATGTTCCGCATACCATTTATCAAATTGAGTCAATATTCCTTTCACGACCCTTAGGTAATTGGCCATGGCATCATCTCACTACCACATAAATGGCCTTAAGCAACGTCCAAAAATGATGTTGCCACAAAAAATGTTGTTGTATGTGGCAAGAAATTGAAAAAAATGATATATAGCAACATCATAACCAAATGTTACTTTAAATTTTGCCTTAAATTTGGTAGGCCAACACCCTTATACATGTTGCCTTAGATATCACTACTAGAATTCTGTCAATAGACATCGGTCCTTAGACATCGGTTGCTCAGACGACCGATGTTAAAGTTTATTTAGACATCGGTTATTTTAAAACCGATGTTACTTATTGTTTTAGACATCGGTCCAGAAAATAACCGATGTCTATACTTATTTTTCAAAAATGAAAAATGTTAGTTAGACATCGGTTTTCTATATAACCGATGTCTTTGTTTTATAGACATCGGTTGTATTTTACAACCGTTGTCGATGGTTAACTTAAAAAAAATTAAAAAAAAACGCGGAAACTTTCCACCTTATTCCCCAAATATTCCCCCCCTTAACCAAAAAAAAACCCGTTTCTCCCCCTAATTATTTTTCCTGTCTCTCTCTCACTCTCTCTCTGCTCTCTCTCTTACTCTCACTCTCTCTGCTCTCTCTCTCTGAGCTCACTCTCTTTAGTTCTCTTTCCCTCTCTCTTCCATCTCTCTGCTTCTCTCCCTCTCTCTCTTCCATCTCTCTCTATCTCACACACACACCATATCAGTTTATAATAAGTACATAGGTTTTAATTAAACCCCAAATTAAAGAACACCATCAGTTAATCAAAATCCATCTACGAGAAACCCGAATTTCTGAACAGGTATATTTGTTCATTTAGGTTTGTATGTTCGATAAGGTTACATTTGTTTAATTAGGGTTTGTTCATAAATTTTAATGGGTTTTTTCCTTTTTGAACAGGTTTTGAAATTCATTGAGCCAAATAAGGTTTGTACTCTAATTTTATATTTTTTCTTGAGTAGTTTTAAATATGCATGTATATATATTTACATAAATCTGCATTTTTTTAACATAAATTAGGTTTGTGTTCTTGTGTATATATATTTAGGTTTGCCTAAATATATTAATTAGGTTTGATATTTGCATGTATTTTTCTTTTCTGGTTAATATCTTCCGATTTTTGTCCGTTTAAAGGTTTTAAGTAATAGTATGTTTTTAAATTCGATTTTGTCCATTTGCAGATTATCTCATCAAGTCTCGGAATTTGACAGTGCCTGCACATTTTACTTCAAGAAGGAGGATAGAAATTCTTATTCGTTTGCTTTTTTCCTTTTTTGTATATATTATGTAGGAAGGGATTCACCAGTAACCGATCTATCATTATTTATGTATACATTATTTGATTTGGATTGTTGTTTATGTATCAGATTTAGTGTATCATTCTCTTTTAATAGATGAGATGCCATGAATGTACTAGTTGTCATTTGTGTAAAATCTTTCAATTTTTTAAGGGCATGTTTGTTATTAATTCGCGCTTGAATATGTGCACTTGTATTGATCATGCTAGTTAAACAATGTTGACTTTCTTGGTTTTGTTTATATGCACTTGAATATGTACACTTGTATTGATTAATTCGCGCTTTGATGTTGAAATGACCATCTGGGGGTTAGGTTGCTAGATTGCTGGTCATACATTTTCATTTATGGATAAGTCGTGGATATCGAAAGATAGGGATTCTTTAGAATTTGAAATTGGCGTCGAAGAATTCTTAATTTTCGCTGAAGAAAATTGTAAAGATCCTGAAAGAATTCCTTGTCCATGTGGTCGATGTGTGAATTTTAAAAAATTCTCAACCAAAATCATAAGGGGACATATCTACGATCATGGTTTTAGTTTGGGGTATGTTGATTGGATTTGGCATGAAGAAAAATCTACTAGGAGTACTAGGTCTTCTATAGGTAGTACACGTCCTGCTTCAGACCAACCTATAGAGCACTTTGTCGCATCAGAAACTGTTGAAGTTTGTGAAGCAGCTTTTAATTCGGGTAATTACGATAAGGATTCATATGATTTTCAGAGGTTTATTATTGATGCGGAACAACCGTTGTTTGAGGGCAGCGAGTGCACAAAGTTAGAGTCAATGTTAAAATTGCACAACTGGAAAGCTAGGTTTGGTATTAGCGACACTGCCTTTACTGAGCTGCTCTCTTCAGTTGGCTCGATCCTTCCCAAAGATAATGTGTTGCCTCCTAACGCATATGAAGGTCTAGTGTATATAAAAATTCATTCATGTCCCAATGATTGTATAATGTATAGGGGCATTCATTCTGATGCATAAAAATTGTGTATCCATGTCCGATTTGAAGATATACGGGCTTAAGTCCCACGACTGCCATATCCTTCTCCAACAACTCCTCCCTGTTGCCATTCGATCCGTTCTCCCAAAAAATGTTAGGGTCACAATCATACGACTGTGCTTCTTTTTTAATGCTTTATGCAGCAAAGTTGTCGATGTCTCGAAACTCGATAAATTGCAGTCAGATGTAATAATAACCTTATGCGATCTAGAAAAAATATTCCCTTCATCATTTTTTGTTGTAATGTTACATCTTATTGTCCACTTGGTCCTAGAAGTGTGTTTATGTGGACCGGTATTTTATAGATGGATGTATGCCTTCGAACGATTCAATAAAGTGCTAAAGAGCTATGTACGAAACCGATATTATCCTGAAGGTTGTATGGCAGAAAGCTACCTTAAAGAAGAATCAGTAGAATTCTGCACAGAATTTATGAGCCAGACTTGTACAACTGCCGGCATTCCAGTTGAGCAAGGCAAGCAATCTGGTCCATTATCTGCCACGATAATAAAGGTCGTGGAACAAAAAGAGCGAGATGAGGCTCATCTGCATGTCCTTCAAAACAATGTTGAAGTGTATTCCTATATCGTGTACGTTTATTTTATTAACTTGTCCTATTTGTTTGAAGATGTAATTTTTGTGGGTTATTTCTAATATTTATGCATATTCTCAGAATGCACAAGGAGTATTTGGATGAAATTTACCGAGGGAAGAAAAAAAGTGTTCATTGGCTCATGGGAGAACAATCGGCTATTTGCCGATTGGTTTGAAAAAAAAGTAGGTTTTGTGTATTGTCTACTTAAATAGTTGTTAGTTGTAGTTTGCAACTGATGGATTTTTTTATTATATAATATTATGTATAGGTAAGTAGGGAAATGAAGAGAAATCCCGATGCTGTTTCAGAGACGATACGATGGCTCGCTGGAAAACCATCATTTTCTGTTTTAACTTATCAAGGTTTTTCAGTCAATGGAGTCCGATACTTTATGAAAGACCGAGATGATGCGCGAGTTGTTCAAAACAGTGGAGTTTCTGTGGTTGCTAAGGCAGTCCAGGTGTCCAGTGCGAAAGATTTAAACCCTATTGAGAGTGATATGACCTTTTATGGCATAATCTTGGAAGTATGGGAGTTGGATTACCATGAGTTCAAAGCTCCACTCTTCTTGTGTAAATGGACAGAGAATGATAAAGGCATAAAGATCGACGATCTTGGCTTCACACTTGTGGATTTCAATCGACAAGGCCATAAGAAGGATAAATATGTCTCTGTTGACCAAGTCAACCAGGTGTTTTACATTAAAGATCTGGTTGATCCTACTTGGTCGATCGTGTTAACTTCCACAACTAGAGACTATCAAGAGTTGTATAACGACGATGATTTGGGTGACAAGATCATGGAACATCCTCTCTTCTGCTCTAACGTCCCTGATTCTGATGTGACCAATGAAGACGTTGCGCATAGTATTAGGCCTAATGTTGAGGGAATTTGGGTTAAAAATGATCCTGTTAATTTAGCTCTCTGTACTTTTTGCTTGTTATAATTTAATCAGCATATTTAATTTTCCTTTGTAATTTTTTTGAGTAAATGAATTATAGTGACTAATGCATTTTTCTTTTGTAATTTTTCTTTTATCATTTTTTTGTATTTTGTTTTTGTATTTGTTTTGAAATTTTCCAGTTGTAATTTTGAATGCATTTTTATTCATGCATATGTAATTTTGAATGTATTTTAATTCATGTAGAGTTTCATTTATTCGGTGACTAATTATTTCTTGTTTTATTATTCAGAGTGAAGGACAAAAATGGCAAAGAAAAAGAGAACCAACAAAAGCAAATCTAAAAAAGTTAAAGAGGTCGAAGAACATTGTGATCAGGAGGTTAAAGAGCACTGTGATCAGGATGGACAAGCACCAAGTGAACCACAAACTGAAAAGCAACAGTCTGAACAAGAAACAACAACTAATTCTAATTCTGCGAAAAGAAGGTTGGGAGCTGCACGAGGTGTTTCCTCTCTTAAAAAAGTAATTGGTAAGGAAGGCCCAGGGCAAGAGATTTAAAATCAGATACAATGAGTTTGGAGTTCCTGTCGGAGATACTAGGTGTACCTTACAGTCCTACATAGGGCACCTGGCAAGAACTATGATTCCTATCGACATTGACAGCTGGCCAAATGTGGATCGGGAATTGAAAGATAAATTATGGCTTGATATTAAGGTATTAAATTATAGTTGACACACACAACTTATTTTTAGTACTACTATCTAAGCCTTATAAACTTGTGTATTTTATTGTCCATAGGGTACATTTAAAGTTGCTCCGGAAAGTGAGGTTATGGTGCTTAAGTCTGCAGGAGAGAAGTGGAGACAGTTTAAAACTGATTTAACAACTAAACACGTGATGCCATATGCTGAAAAAAAGAAGAAACTGAAGAGGCCTCCAAAAAATTATCGGTTTGTGGGTCAAGAAGCTTGGATGAGATTTATCGCGTAGAGGACAGGTGATAAGTGGCTGGTATGGATGCATTTTCATTGCCAGTGTACCCTTTTTGGATTTAGAATATTTACTTGGATATAATTATTCGTTGTATGATGCAGAAACTATGCACCCTGCAGAGCGAAAGAGTGCGTAATCGAAAATATCATCATCGTTTGTCAAGGAAGGGTTATATTGGTTTACAAGAGGATGAAGTAAGAACCTAGCTATAATTTTTTTCTCATCTTCAACAAATAAAGCACCTTTTAATTTTTTCTCATCTTAAACAGATAAAGAAAGGCAAACTAAAGCCCGAGGAGAAACCAGATCAGGCAATATTTTGGAAAAAGGCTCGAAAGTCAAAGCTAGATGATGAGGAACTTGATGAAGATAAAGAAGCAGTATTTGCCAGAATTGTAAATAAAAATTATGAAAAAAACTGCATTTAATCTAGAAAAACAGATTATAATGAGAAATTTATTTATTCCTTCATTATTCATAATATGTCCCTAAAATCTGATGTGTATTCATATCTGCATTAGGATGAATTACTCGAAAAGAAGGAGAAGGGTGAATTCGTACCATCTGGAACTGATGATGTGTTGACTACGGCACTCGGAACTCCTGAGCATTCAGGCAGGGTTCGAGGAGTTGGAGGTTTTGTCACCCCAAAAATGTTCTTTAATCTGCCGAAAGAGAGAAAACTTGCAATTACCAAGGCGGAGTTGTTGGCCCGTGATAGAGTGCTACAGGAGGAGTTGGTAAGAACAAGGCGGGAAATGGCTGAGCTCAAGTCATTGTTTATAGGATCTAATCAGCAGTCTCCGAATTTTTCGGAGAGAGCAAGTTACCAACCAGTTGAAGGAGAACCAAAAGCAAAAGAAATATTGGTGAATGATGATTGTCTTGCTTATGATCAACCGCCTCCATCAGAAAAGAAGGTATATTTCACAAATATTATTGTAATTATACGGTTCTTCAAATTGTAGAGTAATTATATAATTTACTCCTTACAATTATAGGGTCCACAAATTTGTGAGCTTTCGGTGGATAACATCGAAAATAAGGTTGCTTTTGGTACTATTTTCGAAGATGATGAAATGAATGTTTCGGTTCATGGAGTGCCCCTGAAGCCTGGACATGCTCGTGTGTCGGTTGATGGACATATCCAACCAGACGCTTTAGTTCCCGTGCCTATACCTGGTGAAATTGAACATGTTCATGAAGCCGTTGGTTCACACTTGGCATGGCCTCAAAATTTAATTAGCCTACGGACAATTGTGGTATTTACATGTGCTTGTTGGTTGCTAAAGTTGTATAAAAGTTAAAAAATAGGGGTTAATTAGGTGAATAAATGTCTACTTATATTATTTCATTTTTTTGTAGAAAAAGAAAAGAGATGTGTCGCAGTCAAAGAACAAGGGTGAGGTGCATAAAATTCAACAAGAGTTCACTCACGTCAAGGTCAGCAAGAAAGTGCCACGCCAATACAAGGTATTGTACAAACATGTTACGACATTTATGAAAGCCAGCGGGGAATCGATCCCTATTCCATGTGATTCCGATGTGTTTGGAGTTGAGAAGACAATATATATATTGCATGAGAATTTAAAAGCATTGTTAGAGTTTGACATGATTGGACAAGCTGCGATATCTGCGTATATGGCGTAAGTAATTTATTTTCGTGGTTATAGGTTCTGTTTGAATTATCGCACAACTGGTCTGCTAGTAATTTTAATTTCTCCCACATATGTATAGGCACTTGCATAGTACAATTAAGAGGGTTCGCAAGAATGATGATGTGGTCATGTATGGATTTTTTGATCCTGGCGCCAACTTTAATTTGAATGCTGATTTTCAACAAAATGTTGGTAGTCGGTTGAAAGAGGGTAATCCAAATCACATATTCTTCCTGCCACATAATCATCAGTAAGTATTTTTAAATGCATATTGTAATCTATTAATTTAATTTTCTTTTAGGATTTTAGGCTATTTTTTAAAATATCTGACTTGTGTAAATTTATAATAATACAGTTGTCACTGGATTCTGGTCGTAATATGGGATGGCGACATTTACATTCTCAATCCTTTGCCTCATCCAACTCATTTTGATGATTTAGAAAAAGCTTTATCAGAGTAACATTATTCCTTTTATTTTTTAGGTTGTTTTCATTTATTTCTTGTATTCGAAATATGACTCTTGACACCGTGTCATTATAATATGCAGGACAATAAAACAAGTTAATTCTCAAACAGGAAGGGGTAACAAAGCTCCTAAAATCAAGAATCTTGTAGTAAGTAATTTATATTATAATTTTTATAGTACGACAGTAATCTTGATTTAATCAGTTTGTAAAGCCAGTTTTTTTTATCTTAACAAGGATCCCCGAAACAGCCTGGTGGGGTTGAATGTGGTTATGTGGTCATGAGGTACATGAAGGAAATTATTGAGGACAGGGAAATTTCTTTTACTTCTAAGGTCCGTACATTCATTTTTGTATGACTGAATGTGGCATTTTAGATGCATTTTTTTTATGATTTCCCTTTTCGGTTTACTCAATTTTTAGTGGGCGACCAAGACTCGCAAGTCTTACACTCTAGAGGAGCTAGACCAGGTTCGCTGTGATGTTATCGACTTCATTCAAGATAAAATGTAGATTGTAAATTTCCTTGCCTCGCTACTGTAAATTCTGGTTTCATAATGTACTTGATGATCGAATTTGTAAGATGCATGTTTGACAATGTGTTAGAACTATTTTCGCTATATATTTGTTATTGGTTGGTTAATGTAGATGTTCTGAATTTTCTAGTAGATGTTTTAGGTTGTTGATTGGATAAAAACTGTTGTTGGTTGAATCTGGGTTAATTGTTGGTTGATGGGGTGAAAATTGTTGGTTGGTTGGATGGAAAATTGTTGGTTGATTGGATTTTACCATATGGAGTTTTCTGGTTCATGCAAAAATAGAGATGCTCAGTTTAATTATAATAGAAACAGACACTACATTGTTATTAGAACCGATGTTAAAAAACCATAAATAACATCAGTGTACACATATAAAAGCAATGTCTTAAAATCACAAAGACATCAGAAAAATAAAATATTCGATGTTAATAAGGGAATATTAGCACATGAAAATAGGGTAATAACATCGATTTAAAATTAAACACCCGATGTCTATTTATCATACTAACATCGGTTTTTAGAAAACAACCGATGTCTATTATCAACATTGACATCGGGTACTTAGAAAATGATCGATGTCTATTATCAACATTCACATCGGGTACTTAGAAAATGATCGATGTCTAATAAGATATAGACATCGGTTTTTTATTTTTAACCGATGTTATTTTATAAATATTGATAGTGTGTTATAGTTTTAAACAGGCCTAATCATCCTAATATTACATTTCTGAACTTGACATTAAACAATTATATAACATCAATGTGAATTAGACATCAGAAATTTTTCAGAAACGATGTGTAATATTACATAGACATCGGTTTTTAACCGATGTCTATGAGAAAATACATTTAACATCAGTCGCAAAGACATCATACATTTTTTACATAGACATCGGTTAAAAACCGATGTCTAAGGTCTTTTTTCTAGTAGTGTATGCAAAAAAAATAAAAAAAATGGGGGAAAAGTCCCGCTCTACCTAAAATAACCCACACAAATTAAAATAAAAAACTTAAAAAAGAAAAAACACAAACACAAGTTCATCTTACTCTCCACATAGACACTCTCTCGCTACTGCTCATCCGCTCATCTCGCCGCCGCACATCTCCCCGCCGCACATCTCACTGAAGCTTCTCATTTAAAACTCTATTTCATCATTTCAGCTATGTTTCAAACCTCCACTTAGGTGTTATTACGGGTACGAACTTCATTTAATTTGTTAATCTGGGGTTTATAATCCTTAATTTTGGGGCATTTTTTTATTATTTGTTTACAAATTCTAATTTTAATTTGTTAATTATGGGGATTTCAAATCCTAATTTGGGGTGGTTTATATGTGTGCCCTATTTATATCGGTTCCGATTGTTATATTTCTCTACGAGCTTTACTGGTCTATGGTATGCGATTGTTTCGATGTTTCGAGTGCTTTTTTTGTTGAATTTGATGAATTTGTTGAATTTATGGTGTGATTTCATGTTTTATGTTTGTGTAGGTTCGCGATGACTTGTCATTTCATACTTGCAAATTCATGTTTCGCTGACTTGTTTCGATGTTTCATGTTTTGTCAAATTCATAAAAAAATAAAGTGTGTTAAATATATGATAATTATTTTTGTTTTTTAGTAAATAAAACAATCCACATAATTAATTAATTTTTTGAATATCTTTATTTCTAACATGAATTTTTTTTGAAACTTTAAACGATGGAAATTTCATGACACACAAAGAGTTTGAGAAAATAATTCACATTAAAGAGAATGGTTAAATTTCATCAGGTAGTTAAAAAAATAAAACCCACTTCAATACATATTAGATTGTATTTAAATCCCAAGTTCATCCCTAAAGGGGCAAACAATAATTTATTTACATCATTTAATTCCATAAGAATAAGTTTCCTTAGTAGAGGTTTCGTTTGGGAGTGCTGGTTAAAACTGCTGTGCTGTAAAAGAAAGTGCCGGTGAAAAAAGTGATGTCAGAAAAATTAGATGATTGTTTGGTAATTTTTTTAATTTATGCATATTTTGATATATAATATATAAAAATAATATTTTTGAGAAAGTAAGATGGTGAAACGCTTTTTCCAGGACATGCTATTTAACCAAAAGCACTTTTCCATACATGTGCTTTTAGAAGTTACCAAACACCTTTGTCATAACTTTTGAGCAAAAAGTGTAGTACCTGTCTGTAACAGTAACACCAAAATAAGCCTAAAGAACCACATTAGGGTAACTATATTGCTTACTAAATGTAGGGAACAACAACAATAGAGTAAGCAATATTCATTATTATTACTATCTGACTAATCACATTGTTATTTAAATTTTTTACTTGTGGCACTATAATTATCTATTCTCCTCTAGATGGATTTTCACCATGAATTGTGTCTACAATATTGAAATAACTACTACATTAGACAAGATTTTTTAAAGGTTTTACACATGTGAGTATTTTGGGTTATAAACAAAAAATTTTAATTTTGATAAAATATTACAGTTATGTAATGTTTTGACATAAAATATAATATTTTTTTAGTTAAAAAATTTATTCTTTTAGTAACTTATAAATTTGAAATACAAGTGACTTATGGTATTTCTTGTATTTGTAGTTTTTTTTTTATTTCAAGTTTAACGAATTAATAAATAATCACCGGTTATTTCAAAAATCTAGCTAGTGAGTATGGTTTCCGTCAATGAAATTTAGGTGAAGTGAAAATATTAATATGAGAGGCAATGAAATTTAGGTGAAACAAAATATGAAAGTGAGAGACAATGAAATTTAGGTGAAAATACTAGGCACCAATTATAGGTGCCTTTCACATATTTTGATAGACAGAAAATATATTGTTCTTGTTTTAGAAATTTAAAAGTATAAAACATTCTCCTCGTCTCAGTTCAGCCAAAGGGTTTCAAGTTGAGGGATTTTGTTGATTTTCAGGACTGAGGTTAAAAGCATTGTTTAGATTTAAAGTTGATGCTTTTATAGGGGCTTACAATTTAAACTTCCAACTGAGTGCACAAAAATCATGATTCTAATGATGAATGATGAACCAGATACTTATATTCCACCACATCCCCGCAATCATACTTCTGAACATATTTTCTTGTTCGGGGGACCTCATCTCCGCCCAAAGTCTCTTGCTTATAAGATCCTCATCACATTGTCTTTGTGACCTTCTAAGATCCTTCCCAATTTGGGGCTAACTTTCCTTTCTCTCCAACTCCTAACACCTCAATCTTCCTTAACACCAAGTCTTCTTGTTGGAAAATCCTTTCTTTTACCCTCCTTTTATAGTAAAGGGAGGCTCTGCGCGGATGCTTCGCATTACGGGTTTTGGCTTCGTCGCTGACCTTGTCAATAAGGTCGAGAGCAAGCCTCATTCCTTCTTCATTAATTTCCGCTTCATAAGCTTTAACCTTTGATAATCCGTGGGTGATCTCAAGGGGTACCACTGTCTCGGCTCCATAGACCAACATGAATGGGGTAGCTTTAGTTGTATCTTTGTAGGTAGTATGATATACCCAGAGTATAGCTAAAAATTCGTCGACCCAAGTGTTTCTTGGGCTTTCGGCCCTCTTTTTGAGTCCATCAAGGATGTTCCGATTAGCGACCTCTGCTTACCCATTTGCTTGGGGATGGGCAATTGAGATGAATCGAAGTTCTATGATGTTATCATTACAGTACTCCTTAAACTTTTCATTGTCGAATTATCGCCAATTATTCGTAACGAGTATGTATGGGATTCCAAATTGACATATTACATTCTCCTAGAAGAATTGAGAAATTTTCTTGGTGGTTATCTTGGCAGTGCTTTGGCCTAAATCTACTTAGTGAAGTAGTCAATTACAACCACGATGAGCTTCCTTTTTCCCGATGCTACAGGAAAGGGACCTAGTATGTCCATTCCCCATATTGCGAAGGGGATGGGGGACCTAATGGACGTAAGCCTCTCTAGGTGCTGTCGAACTACAGAAACGTGCCTCTGGAATGTATTACACTTTTTCACATAAGCCTTTGTACTGGCTAATATGGATGGCCAGTAAAACCCCAGCTGGGTTATCTTATGAGTGAAGGCCCTGCCCCTAAAGTAATGTCCGCAAATCCCTTCGTGGGCTTCCTTCAGTGCCTCCTTTAGCTAATGAGGTCTTAAGCACTTCAAATATGGGATTACGAAAGACCTCTTGCATAAAAGACCTTTAATTAAAGAGTACCTCAATGCTCTTACTGATAACTTGCGTGCCTCTTGGGCATCATCCGGGAGCTAACCCGTCTTAAGGTGGTTCTCGATGGAGTCAATCCATCAACTAGTCAAACTAATTAGTATTATCAGGTTTATAGCATGAATTATCGAGATCCTCAGGACTTGGAAGTAGATACTTCTTGGATAGTTTTCGATTTCAGATAAGGTGAACTTGGAAAGGGTGTCGGACGTAGTGTTCTTCTCTCTCGGTACATGTTCCGCGTACCATTTATCAAATTGAGTCAATATTCCTTTCATGACCCTTAGGTAATTGTCCATGACATCATCTCACTACCACATAAATGGCCTTCAGCAACGTCCAAAAATGATGTTGCCACAAAAAATGTAGTCTTATGTGGCAAGAAATTGAAAAAAATGATATATAGCAACATCATACCCAAATGTTACTTTAAATGTTGTCTTAAATTTGGTAGGCCAACACCCTTATATATGTTGCCTTAGATATGCAAAAAAATTAAAAAAAATGGGGGAAAAGTCCCGCTCTACCTAAAATAACCCACAAAAATTAAAATAAAAAACTTAGAAAAGAAAAAACACAAACACAAGTTCATCTTACTCTCCACACAAACACTCTCTCGCTGCTGCTCATCCGCTCATCTCGCCGTCACACATCTCCCCGCCGCGCATCTCACTGAAGTTTCTCATTTAAAACTCTATTTCATCATTTCAGCTATGTTTCAAAGCTCCACTTAGGTGTAATTACAGGTACAAACTTGATTTAATTTGTTAATCTAGGGTATATAATCCTTAATTTTGGGGCATTTTTTTATTATTTGTTTACAAATTCTAATTTTAGTTTGTTAATTATGGGGATTTCAAATCCTAATTTTTGGGGGTTAATATTTGTGCCCTATTTATATCGGTTCTGATTGTTAGATTTCTCTACGAGCTTTACTGGACTATGGTATGCGATTGTTTCGATGTTTCGAGTGCTTTTTTTTGTTGAATTTGATGAATTTGTTGAATTTATGGTGTGATTTCATGTTTTGTGTTTGTGTAGGTTCGCGGTGACTTGTCGTTTCAGAGGTGCAAATCGCGATTGATTCGGTTGAGTTTTCCGATAGGGAGGATGATGAAGGCGTTGCTTCAGATTTTGCGGATATTGTTACTCAAATGGCTCAGGGCGTGAGTCATTTTTGTCGAGTTCATGTAATATTATGTATTTATGTTGTGATAAGAGTTTAGTGTTGGTTTGCGCTTTTTGTTTGTCTCGAGAAATGTTGTAGTTATTGGAATTGAACTAAGTTGAGCTAAGTTTAGTGAAGCGAAACTTGAGTTTGAGGGATTGGTAGTGTGGGAATATAATATGGATTTATGTAGTTGATTTTCTATAATACTGTAGGTGATTTATTTGGATGGTGTTAAATAGTTAGAAACCAGATAATGAATTTTTGTCTGGATTGTACATGTAGAATATGGTGGTGAGTTGCACGTGCCGAAATAAATGGATAAACCAACAATTTGTATCACGAGTAACTACAAGCGCTTACCTAAATAGTACATTTTCTTCTAAACGTTAGGGGTCATAAGTGTCGATGTTTTTTTTTGTTGTTGTAGCATTGTGTAATATTCTTCGTTTGTGTAGAGTATTTTTAGTAGGGTATGATGAAATCCAAACATTTTGCCCCATATAAAAATGAAAGTAGGCATGTCCTAATTCGTAAAAGTTATATGCTGTTATTGCTTATAAACTAGTTTGATACACTTGTGAGATAAAAACAAACACATTCCTACTCTAACAGGTTTGGAATTTACTGGTTCAAGTTTGTTTTCATTCAAACTCTTTGTTTCCCTTGAAGCACGTAAGGAATCCAGGCTCCAATTATATTTAGTTGTAAAAAGTTTTTACATAATTGTTGAAAATAGATTTAGGCGATGTTGAGGTGTTAGGGTGTTGTAGAGCCAAAGATATAAAACCATCTACCTGGTAAATGAGGTGGAGCCAAAAATTGTACTACCTGTATTTGATTTGCTAAAGCACTTGAGCTTATTGGTCAGAAGTTCAAATAATTTATAAAATATTGGGTAAATGATGATATCATGCTTATGAACTTGTTCATTTTTGTGTATGAAGTACCTTCTTAATTATTTTATCCGCAAGCAGTTTGCTAATTGTGTGAAATTGTGCTTGGAGTCGTTTGCTTATTTATGATCACAAGTTCACCTTACAAGGAGTCGTTCAATATTATTAAAGTACTACTGATGAATTAGATATATGGTGTGCAAATTGACTTATCTCGGAAGCGGGAACATATTAAGGTTCACTTCAAAATGTATGAGGGTAAACCAGAAAACACCACTTCAGTTGTGGCTGAGATTATGATGATAAATCACATATTCGTTCATGGTTAGAAGCATCAATGCCTAGGGAATAAACTGAATTGAATCGAACAAAGTGAGCATACCTCACATTTATATTTGTCATAAAATATTTCAGGTTATTTATAGGAGAGAGATTGTTGTATTTATTTAGTTTACCTGGAGTATACCCGTGTTATATTCCCCACTGCGTCATTCCATACACAGACATATTTGATAGCTTGTCTGTTGATAATATCTTTCTTATGGGCTACAATTTATGTGTTCAATACCGTGCTTTGGAAATCCTTGTATTAGCAAATTCTCGGTGGTCTGCCCAATTTCTTCTTTTATTGTATTTTTCCATATATTTGTATATTTTATTCTTTTTTTGCATCAGTCACAATAATTCGTTTCTATCCTTTTAGGTCGAGACAGTGACATAATTTGGTGTTGTTTTTCTTCTTTTTTTCCCTGTACAAGCTGATCTACATTGAATTAGTGCCGACACTGGTTCCTAATTTTATCTCCTTCTAATGATAGCTAAAAGTTGTTCGAGCAGTCGTGGTTATGGGAGGCCTGCTTTAGATATTCAGGTTTTTATATAAAATTTCTAATCGCACTGGTGTCATCTTATTAATAATTATTTCCCAACTAGTTTTTTATACATCAGTGATCTTTTTGTTATATACGTTTGAACTGTTAGTCTTCTGTTCCTTGGGTTTTTATATGCATATGCAGCAGAATGATTTGATTTAATATCTTGCTTATAGTTTGTTAATATATTAGCAAATATCAATCCTGTCAGACTTGTTATGTGCTGCTGCAGAGAGCATAAATGCCAACAGTAAGAAATACCAAACTATCGCAATCTCATCAACTAAAACTAGTACTGCAGAAAGTAATACATCCACTTCCAAACTTGAAGAGGAACTTAAAATTACTTCTCGGCTTCAAAAATTTGGATTTAATGATCTTAAGATGGCCACTAAAAATTGTAGGCCGGATAGTTTTCTTGGTGAATGGGAATTTGGTTGTGTATTTAAGGGGTGGATCGAAGAGAATGGGATAGCACATGTGAAATCTGGAACTGGTGGTGCAAGTGGAGCAAGGAAAGCACGGCCTTGATACTTCTGCATCTCTTAGTTATATCGTAATATTTTGTTATTTTTGTGATCAACTTATAACTATTATACTTATCATGTTTTGTTAGATTTTGACCGAAACAAGTAATCTTATCCATGTATCTATGTTTTGTCACAATAGTTGAAATTGTATGACTTTAAAGTTGATGCTGGTGATACATGGAATGATTTAGCTACATGATTTGCTCATACGAATATACCTAAGGTCATTATTGTCCAATGTGAAATTGCTTATCTTAGTCAGAGATCAATGTTTGTTTCCATTCCACTAAATTTATGGCTCTTAATGATAAACCCGAGTAAATTTCTGAGTTGCCTTACTATAGCTGCAATATGTGTATATGTGAAGTCAATAACAAATTGAACTTGTACATAAGAAAAAGTCTTCTCTCTCAATTTCTTATGGGATTAAACGATTCTTTACAGTCACTCGAGGTCATCTTCTCATGATAATACCTCATTCATCCTAAAGGGAAGCATATGAAATGAAGAATATCAAAGAGAAAACGTGTCTTCTAATGTGCTTGTTGGGTCATCTGCTATGTCATTTAAGACAATGAATATGGTAACAGACACTCCAATCTATGAAGAAGAAGAATAGTGTCGGTGACACTTCATCCACTCCCTTCTGTGACTTTTGTCAAATGACAGGACACCTTAGTGATAAATATTTCTGCATTTATAGCTACCTTGAATGGCCCAAAATATTTGGTAAACCCAAACCTAAACTAATAAATCAACTAAATAAAGGTAAATCTCAAGCTAATAGTGTTAGTCTTGATAACAACTCTTAGTCTTTCTCCAAGACTTCAGATCTTCAAGTGAAACATCAGTCAACTCTTTCTCCGATGGCCAATTCATGGAACTTATGCAGATGATTCAGGCTATGAATAGAGAGATACTTATTGCTCCTAATTCTGGATGGTAATCTTCAAAAAATATTCTTCATTGAGCAGGTATATTTTATCAATTTGCTGGTTATAGTAATGCTCATCTCCAAACTATTCATTATTAAAAAAGGATGAGGCTTGGGGTTCGGAAAGTTAAAAAATCTTAACTTGGCTATGCTCGGTAAACAAGGGAGGAGGCTAGTGAATAATGATAATGCAGGCATAGTATTTTCCTGATGGAGATTTTTTGACAGCACATCTTGGAGCCAACCCTTGTTACATGTGGTATAGTATTCTGGTAACTTAATATTTGGTTAAAAGAGGATGTGGGAGAAGGATTGGAGATGATAACGGAACAAATATTTGGAAAATACCATGGTTTTCATGCCCATAAAATGGTATTTTTCACTAGAATTAAAAGATAGTAAAGTTAGTGGTCTAAATAATATTGCTCAAAACAGGTGGGATAATGATATCATAAATGATCTTGGTAATGAAAGAGACGGGCAGCTGATTAAACAGATTCCTATTCAAAGAAGAAATAGGGCAGCTTCGTGCTTCTGGAACTACGCCCAAAACGCTCAAATGCAATACTTTATTAATATGGCAATAGGCCAAAAAAGCATTACAGCCTGTTTTTGACTTTTGCAACAGAAAATGGACATTACATTAGCGGAGAATGCTGGATTTGACTCCTAATGCAATGCTTTTTGTCATCAACTACAACGATATAAATCACTGCATCAGAAGCATACTCCAATAAAATAAGTCAATTAAGTGACTTGGAATGTCACGTGATCTGCCACGTAAAATTTTAACACGTCATAACATGACATGTCATCAATTACCACCTCTGCATATTGATCCACATGTGCCACGTCAACATGGTGGGACACAGTTTTTAGATGAATGACGTATATTAAATTAAGTTTAGTTCATATACTGATATTATGTCCAATTTATCAAAAAATAATATGAGTTTAAACTTTTAGGTACAAGTGATTGTATAGTTACAAATATATAGTAATTTTTTCTATATTTCAAAACACTCCACGTAATTAAATTATTTTTTTGAAATATCTTTATTTCTAATATTAAAAAAAATTGAATCTTTAAATAATGAAAATGTCATAACACACAAAGAGTTTGAGAAAATAATTCACTTTAATGACAATGGTTGATTTTAATCACAAGAAAATACAACACATTGGTTAAAAAATAAAACTCCTCTCGATATCTATTAGATTATATTTAAATCCCTCTAATAACAATAAATTAAGTTAATACTCATTTCCCTAATTTGAGGCAAATGCCAAGTTATTTACATATATTGCTTACTAAATCTAATCTAGGGAACAACATAGCGCTAAATAAAAATTCTCATTATTATTATGTGATTAATCACATCCTTATTTAAGTTTTTTAATTTCTAGCACCATACCTGTCTATTCTAATATATATAAATTTTTACCAAGAATTTGACTCTAGAATGTTGAAACAGCTAGGGGACATCATTTTTTAAAGGTTTTACACATGCAAGTATTTTCCGTTAAAAATAAACATTTATATTTTTGATAAAAGATTATAATTATATGATTGTTTTGACAGAGGATATAATAAACTTGGAGTTGATTTTTTTTCATTTTAGTAACTTATAAATTTGAAATACAAGTAACTCTTGGTACTTTTTGTATATGTAATTTTTTTGTAAAATTTTAAGTTTAACAAATTAGTAAATAATAAATAATTATTTCAAAAATCTAGCTTATGTGATGACCTGGTTACTTGGATTTCAACGAGCACTCAATGAAATTTAAGTGAAGTGAAAATATTAAAGTGAGAGGCAGTGAAATTTAGCTAAAACATCGAGCCCAAAGGTAGCCGCCTTACCCATATTTTGAAATCTAGAGACAAAGAAATATATTGTTCCTTTTTGAGAAATTTAGCATCTCCCAAATCAAGTATAAAATCATTCCCCTTGTCTCACTTCAACCAAGAAGACCTTGAACTAGGGTGTAGAGCAAAAGGGTTTCAAGTTGAGGGATTGTGTTAATTTTCAAGCTTGAGGTTTCAAATAAAAGTTAAGATTTAAAGTTGAAGCATTTACAAGGGCTTAGAGTTTAACATCCAACTGAGTGCACATCAAAGCATGGTTCTAATGATGAATGCTGAACCAAATACTTATATTCCACCTCCTTCTAATCCTACTTACGAACAGGTATATTATATTTATTTTGTAAATGATGTTTGAATAATAGTTACATACAGTTGTGAGATACAAATTGTATTCAAGGTCTTTTCTTTTAAATGTAGATAATAAATCATGCAGTCTCAACTCTGGGGAGCAGAAAGGGTTCAAGCTGCATAGCAATAGCCAAATTTGTAGAAAACAATTACGATCATCTTCCAACTAATTTTAGAAAGACCCTGCTTCGTAAGCTTAAACAACTAGTTGATGTTGGAAAGCTCATCAAGTGAAGAATTCATTTAAGCTTCCCCTTAAATGAAAAACAAGATATGAAATGATTTCATAAGATTCTTTTTTTTATTTCATGAATCATTAATGCTATATAGATCATTAGTATTTCCATGGTTTTTGTTGACAATTCTCAATCTTTACATATATATGGTGTGTGAATTGTGATTTCCTTAATTATTTTTTTGTGGTTAATTTCTTAAGTACTGGAATATCTATATTTTCAAGATGAATTAGTTTAAGATGAATTAGTTTAGGGTGAGCACAATTTTACAATTTATAATCAACTAGTGAAATAGATTCACCCACTTTTATTAGCAAAAATAAATATCATTTAATTTCATAATGTTAAAAAGTTGGGTTATATAATATGTATATGGGAACAAATATAAAGCATGACTGGTCAAATATTTTTATCACCTTGATATTGAAGAAATGTTGTGCAAATTTTTTGAAAGTTTAGAAACAGAAAATTTTATACCAAGTTGGTAAAGGGATATTTTTATAATTGAAGAAGTATTAGAAACTCATTTTGACTATTATTTTTTTCATGCTAAGTTCATGACTGTGGAAGAACTTAAGATGTTGAGAATTATATGTGCCATTTTGGTAGCAAGCTAGGGTGCATTATATACAAAATTTACAAATAAAAAGTAAAAATTAGGATGTAATAATTTGTGTCAACTAAAATGACAAAATAATATAATTGTATGAATAAATTATCTCTACCTACTTTTGAGCACAAGCTTTTTATTTACAACATATACATTAAAAAATTACTTTAACCGCTATAAAAATATAGTCATCTCCCCTCCATACCATATGTATACATTTTTATTTTGTAACACAACATCAGCGAATGATTTTTTAACACCCCACTGGACAAGAGTTGATAATTTGTTATGTAAATTACCAAGATTTATTTTAGTAGCCAGGGGAATAGATTCTCATTTCTCAGGGTTTGCCTTCTATTTTAGTACATTCTCATTTATCAGGGTTTGCCTTCTATTTTAGTATACTTAAGGAGGTAGACTTTGACAAGATTTTCAAAATAAAATAAATTTTGATATGAATTATCACTTATAATATTTATACAACTACGCAATGGGAACATATTCTCATTTCTTATGGGTTGTCTTCTATTTTAGTAGATTCTCATTTCTTAAGGTTTGTTTTGTATTTAAGTATATTTACTCGGTAGACTTTGACAAGATTTTCAAAATAAAATAATTTCGAAATGAATTATCACTCACAATATTTGAGTCTGCTTTTCAAAACGTGTTTGGTCAAATTGTTCACAAATATAAAGGCTTGAATACAACTACACAAAATCAACCTCAACCTCACCTAAATTCTACCAAGTCATGTCCCACTAAATTCTAACATATAAGAGTAGCAAATTAATACTTTGTATTTGCTATATTTTTTTGAATTGGACCATATTTGTTGGCTCCAATTTTATCCCCAAAAAGTGGATGGAATTTTTCTGCTAATGAATTTATTTGGCACTCCTAAATTTAAATAATTTTACTCGATTTTAAACTAATATTTTTTCGAGAAATGGACCAAAATGTCAATTTGGGATATAAAATGGCAAAAATGTTACTTCTAAAAATTATGGCCCAAAATCGTTTAATGTTTCAAAAATAACCCAACACTCTACGGGATGTAGTGTTTTGTTTCATTTCATTATTTTTTGAAGGCTATCATGTTACTTCAAGTAACTTATGATTTTTTTTTATTTTGAGCTTATTTTGGTGTAATATTTAGGAGAGCTGAAACACCACTTAATATTATGTTTTCGATATTTTTTTCTTTTATATTTTTATATTTAAGAGTATACCATAATTTAACAATTTTTAACAGGGTTCACCAAACCGTTTTTGGGACCATTTTTTACCTCAAAATGACAATTAGGGCCACGAGCTTATTATTTGTAGATGGATAATGCATAGTAAATCAAGTTTCGTTTATATACTGATTTTTTGTCAAATTCATAAAAAAATAAAGTGTGTTAAATATATGATAATTATTTTTGTATTTTTAGTAATTAAAACAATCCATATAATTAATTAAATTTTTGAATATCTTTATTTCTAACATGAAATTTTTTTGAAACTATAAAGGATGGAAATTTCATGACATACAAAGAGTTTGAGAAAATAATTCACATTAAAGAGAATGGTTAAATTTCATCAGGTAGTTATAAAAATAAAACCCCCTTCCATACCTATTAGATTCTATTTAAATCCCAAGTCCATCCCTAATGGGGCAAACAATAATTCATTTACATCATTTAATTCCATAAGAATAAGTTTCCTTAGTAGAAGTTTCATTTGGGAGTGTTGGTTAAAACTGCTGTGTTGTGAAAAAAAGTGTTGGTGAAAAAAGTGTTTCAAAAAATTTAGATGATTGTTTGGTAATTCTTTTAATTTATGCATATTTTGAGATATAATATATAAAAATAATATTTTTGAGAAGGTATGATGGTGAAAATGAAACAGCTTTTGTTAAAAGTATGGGGGACATGTTTTCCCTAACAACAACTTTTTAACCAAAACCACTTTTCCATACATGGGCTTTTAGAAGTTACCAAACACCTTTGTCATAACTTTTGAGCAAAAAGTGTTGCACATGTCTGCAACAATAATACCAAAATAAGCCTAAATTTAAGGAACCACATTAAGGTAACTATATTGCTTACTAAATGTAGGGAACAACAACAATAGAGTAAGCAAGACTAATCACATTGTTATTTAAATTTTTTATTTGTGGCACTATAATTGTCTATTCTCCTCTAGATGGATTTTCACCAAGAATTGTGTCTACAATATTGAAATAACTACTACATTAGAAAAGATTTTTTAAAGGTTTTACACATGTGAGTATTTTGGGCTATAAACAAAAATTTTTAATTTTGATAAAATATTACACTTATGTAATGTTTTGACATAAAATATAATAATTTTTGAGTTAAAAATTTATTCTTTTAGTAACTTATAAATTTGAAATATAAGTGACTCATGGTATTTCTTGTATTTGTAGTTTTTTTGTAAAATTTCAAGTTTAACGAATTAATAAATAATCACCAGTTATTTCAAAAATCTAGCTAGTGAGTATGGTTTCCGTCAATGAAATTTAGGTCAAGTGAAATATTAATACAAGAGGCTATGAAATTTAGGTGAAACAAAATATGAAAGTGAGAGGCAATGAAATTTAGGTGAAAATACTAAGCACCAATTATAGGTGCCTTTCACATATAAAACATTCTCCTCGTCTCACTTCAGCAAAAGGGTTTCAAGTTGAGGGATTGTGTTGATTTTCAAGGCTGAGGTTAAAAAAATTGTTTATATTTAAAGTTGATGCTTTTATAGGGGCTTACAATTTAAACTTCCAACTGAGTGCACAAAAATCATGATTCTAATGATGAATGATTAACCATATACTTATATTCCACCATATCCCCGCAATCTTACTTGTGAACATATTTTTATGTTCGGGGGACCTCATCTCTGCCCAAAGTCTCTTACTTATAGGATCCTCATCCCATTGTCTTTGTGACCTTCTAAGGTCCTTCCCAATTTGGGGCTAACTTTCCTTTCTCGCCAACTCCTAACACCTCAATCTTCCTTAACACCAAGTCTTCTTGCTGGAAAATCCTTTCTCTTACCCTCCTTTTATAGTAAACGGAGGCTCTGTGCGGATGCTTTGCATTACGGGTGTTGGCTTCGTCGCTGACCTTGTCAAAAAGGTCGAGAGCAAGCCTCATTCCTTCTTCATTAATTTCCGCTTCATAAGCTTTAACCTTTGATAATCCGTGGGTGATCTCAAGGGGCACCACTCTGTCGGCTCTGTAGACCAACATGAATGGGGTAGCTTTAGTTGTATTTTTGTAGGTAGTATGATATCCCCAGAGTATAGCTAAAAATTCGTCCACCCAAGTATTTCTTGGGCTTTCGGCCCTCTTTTTGAGTCCATCAAGGATGATCCGATTAGCGACCTCAGCTTGCCCATTTGCTTGGGGATGGGCAATTAAGGTCAATGGAAGTTCTATGATGTTATCATTACAGTACTCCTTAAACTTTTCATTGTCGAATTATCGCCCATTATTCGTAACGAGGATGTGTGGGATTCCAAATCGACATATCACATTCTCCTAGAAGAATTGAGAAATTTTCTTGGTGGTTATCTTGGCCAGTGCTTTGGCCTCAATCTACTTAGTGAAGTAGTCAATGACGACCATGATGAGCTTCCTTTTCCTAATGCTACAGGAAAGGGACCTAGTATGTCCATTCCCCACATTGCGAAGGGGATGGGGGAGCTAATGGATGTAAGCCTCTCTGGGTGCTGTCGAACTACAGAAACGTGCCTCTGGAATATATTACACTTTTTCACATAAGCCTTTGCACTGGCTAATATTGATGGCCAGTAAAACCCCAGTCGGGTTATCTTATGAGTGAAGGCCCTGCCCCAAAAGTAATGTCCACAAATCCCTTCGTGGACTTCCTTCAGTGCCTCCTCTAGCTAATGAGGTCTTAAGCACTTCAAATATGAGATTACGAAATACCTCTTGCATAAAAGACCTTTAATTAAAGAGTACCTCAATGCTCTTACTGATAACTTGTGTGCCTCTTGGGCATCATCCGAGAGCCAACCCGTCTTAAGGTGGTTCTCCATGGAGTCAATCCATCAACTAGTCAAACTAAATGGTGCTATCAGGTTTATAGCACGAATTATCGGGATCCTCAGGACTTGGAAGTAGATACATCTTGGATAGTTTTCGATTTCAGATGAGGTGAACTTGGAAAGGGTGTCGGACGTAGTGTTCTTCTCTCTCGGTACATGTTCTGCATACCATTTATCAAATTAAGTCAATATTCCTTTCACGACCCTTAGGTACTTGGCCATGGCATCATCTCACTACCACATAAATGGCCTTCAGCAACAACCAAAAATGATGTTGCCACAAAAAATGTTGTCTTATGTGGCATGAAATTGAAAAAAATGATATATAGCAACATCATAACCAAATGTTACTTTAAATGTTGCCTTAAATTTTGTAGGTCAACACCCTTATACATGTTGCCTTAGATATGCAAAAAAAAATTTAAAAAATGGGGGAAAAGTCCCTCTCTACCTAAAATAACCCACATAAATTAAAATAAAAAACTTAGAAAAGAAAAAACATAAACACAAGTTCATCTTACTCTCCACACAAACACTCTCTCGCTGCTGCTCATCCGCTCATCTTGCCGCCGCACCTCTCCCCGCCGCATATCTCACTGAAGCTTCTCATTTAAAACTCTATTTCATCATTTCAGCTTTGTTTCTAAGCTCCACTTAGGTGTAATTACAGGAACTCGATTTAATTTGTTAATCTGTGGTTTATAATCCTTAATTTTGGGGTATTTTTTTATTATTTTTTTACAAATTCTAATTTTACTTTGTTAATTATGGGGATTTCAAATCCTAATTTGGGGGGAGGTATAAGTGTGCCCTGTTTATATCGATTCCGATTATTAGATTTCTCTACGAGCTTTACAGGTCTATGGTATACGATTGTTTCGATGTTTCGAGTGCTTTTTTTTGTTGAATTTGATGAATTTGTTGAATTTATGGTGTGATTTCATGTTTTGTGTTTCTGTAGGTTCGCGGTGACTTGTCATTTCAGAGGTGCAAATTGGCGATTAATTCGGTTGATTTTTCCGATAGGGAGGATGATGAAGGCGTTGCTTCAGATTTTTCGGATATTGTTACTCAAATGGCTCAGGATGTGAGTCATTTTTGTTGAGTTTATGTAATATTATGTATTTATATTGTGATTAAGAGTTGAGTGTTGGTTTGCGGTTTTTGTTTGTCTCGAGAAATGTTGTAGTTATTGGAATTGAACTAAGTTGAGCTAAGTTTAGTGAAGCGGAACTTGAGTTTGAGGGAGTGGTAGTGTGGGAATATAATATGGATTTATGTTGCTGATTATCTATAATACTGTAGGTGATACCATTTATATAGGATAGTGTTAAATAGTTAGAAACCGGATAATGAATTTTTGTCTGAATCATACATGTAGAATTTGGTGGTGAGTTGCACGTGTCAAAATAAATGAATAAACCACCAATTTGTATCACGAGTAACTACAAACGCTTATCAAAATAGTATATTTTCTTCTGACCACTAGGGGTCATAATTGTCGATGTTTTTTATTGTTGTTGTAGCATTGTGTAATATTCTTCGTTTGTGTAGAGGATTTTTAGCTGGGTATGATGAAATCCAAACATTTTGCCCCATATAAAAATAAAAGTAGGCATGTCCTAATTCGTAAAAGTTATATGTTGTTATTGCTTATAAATTAGTTTGATACACTGGTGAGATAAAAACAAACACATTCCTACTCTAACAGGTTTGGAATTTACTGGTTCATGTTTGTTTTCATTCAAACTCTTTGGTTCCCTTGAAGCACGTAAGGAATCGAGGCTCCAAATATATTTAGTTATAAAAAGTTTTTACATAGTTGTTGTAAATAGATTTAGGCGATGTTGAGGTGTCAGGATGGTGTAGATCCAAAAATATAAAACCATCTACCTGGTAAATGAGGTGGAGCCAAAAATTGTACTACTTGTATTTGATTTGCTAAAGCACTTGAGCTTATTGTTAGGAGTTCAAATAATTTATAAAATATTGGGTAAATGATGATATCATGCTAAAGCACTGGCTGTGTTGTATTCCCCACCGCATTATTCCATACACAGACATATTTGATAGCTTGTCTCTTGATAATATCTTTCTTATGGGCTACAATTTATGTGTTCCATACCATGCTTTGGAAATCCTTGTATTAGCAAATTCTCTGTGGTCCATCCGACCAAGTTCTTCTTTTATTTTATTTTTCCATATATCTATATATTTTATTCTTTTTTCCATGTACAAGCTGAGCTACATTGAATTAGTGCCAACACTGGTTCCTAAATTTATCTCCTTCTAATGATAGCTAAAAGTTGTTCGAGCAGTCGCGGTTACGGGAGGCCTGCTTCCGATATTCAGGTTTTTATATAAAATTTCTAATCGCACTGGTTTCATCTTATTAATAATTATTTCCCAACTAGTTTTTTATACATCACTGATCTTTTTGTTATTTACGTTTGAACTATTAGTCTTCTATTCCTTGGGTTTTTATATGCTTCTATAGCAGAATGATTTGATTTAATATCTTGCTTATAATTTGTTAATATATTAGCATATCTCAATCTTGTCAGACTTGTTTTGTGCTGCTGCAAAGAGCATATATGCCAACAGTAAGAAAGACCAACATACTACCGCAATCTCATCAACTAAAACCAGTACTGCAGAAAGTAATACATCCACTTCCAAACTTGAAGAGGAACTTAAATTTACTTCTCGGCTTTGAAAATTTGCATTTAATGACCTTAAGATGGCCACTAGAAATTTTAGGCCTGATAGTCTTCTTGGTGAATGGGAATTTGGTTGTGTATTTAAGGGGTGGATCGAAGAGAATGGGACAACACCTGTGAAATCTGGAACTGGTGGTGCAAGTGGAGCAAGGAATGCATGGCCTTAATACTTCTGCATCTCTTAGTTATATCGTAATATTTTGTTATTTTTGTGATCAACTTATAACTATTATACTTATCATGTTTTGTTAGATTTTGACCGAAACAAGTAATCTTATCGATGTATCTATGTTTTGTCAAAATAGTTGAAATTGTATGACTTTAAAGTTGATGCTTTTATACGGGCTTACAATTTAAACTCCCAACTAGTGCACATCAAAGCATGATTATAATGCTGAATGATGAACCAAATACTTATATTTCATCTCATCCCCGCAATCTTACTTCTGAACACATTTTCATGTTCATTTTATAAATGAGATATGAATAAAAGTTATATATAGGTCTGACTTACAAATTTTATTCAACTTCTTTTATTTCAAATATAGATGATATATCATGCGGTTTCAACATTCGGAAGCAGAAAGGGTTAAATCTCCATAGCAATAGGCAAATTAATACAAAACAATTATGATCGTCTTCCAAAACAAATTACACCTTGCTTCGTAAGCTTAAACAACTAGTTGATAATGGAAAGCTCATTGAAGTGATGAACTCTTTTAAGTTTCCCCTTAGGTAAAAACAAGATATGAAAAAATGTAGAAAGATTGTTTTTAATTTCATGAATCATTAATACTATATAAATTAATAGTATTTATAAGTTTTATGTTTACAATTCTCAAAAATAACATATATATATATAACTTTGTTTTATTCTAAATTCAAACTCAGTTTTATTGTTGGAACTTATTTGCAAAGTGCTTCTCCATCTGCTTTACTTGTTTACTGGCATCATGTAGCGATATTATCATCCCGTAGATCTTAAGCATTGTATCTCCTGAGACTTCTCAAAGTATAATGTTTATGAACACTGCTGGTGATACATGGAATGATTTAGCTACATGATTTGCTCATGCGAATATACCTAAGGTCTTTATTGTCAAATGTAAAGTTGCTTATCTTAGTCAGAGATCAATGTTTATTTCCACTCCACTAAATTTAGGGCTCTTAATGATGAACCCGAGTAAATTTCTGAGTTGCCTTACTATAGTTGTAATAAGTGTATTAGTGAAGTCAATAACAAATTGAACTTGTACATAAGGAAAAGTCTCCTCTCTCAATTTCTTATGGCATTAAATGATTCTTCACAATCACTCGAGGTCCTCTTCTCATGATAATACCTCATTCATCCTAAAGTGAAGCATATGAAATGAAGAATATCAAAGAGAAAAGGTGTCTTCTAATGTGCTTGTTGGGTCATCTGCTATGTCATTTAAGACAATGAATATGGTAACAGACACTTCAATCTATGAAGAAGAAAAAGAGTGTCGGTGACACCTCAACCACTCCCTTCTGTGACTTTTGTCAAATGACAGGACACCTTAGTGATAAATATTTCTGCATTTATAGCTACCTTGAATGGCCCAAAATATTTGGTAAACCCAAACCTAAACCTAAAAATCAACTAAATAAAGGTAAATCTCAAGCTAATAGTGTTAGTCTTGATAAGAACTCTTAGTCTTTCTCCAAGACTTCAGATCTTTAAGTGAAACATTAGTCAACTCTTTCTCTAATGGCCAATTCAAGGAACTTATGCAGATGATTCAGGCTATGAATAGAGAGATACTTATTGCTCCTAATTCTGGATGGTAATCTTCAAAAAATACTCTTCGTGGAGCAGGTATATTTTATCAATTTGCTGGTTATAATAATGTTCATCTCCAAACTATTCATTGTTAAAAAAGGATGAGGCTTGGGGTTCGGAAAGTTAAAAAATCTTAACTTGGCTATGCTCGCTAAACAAGGGAGGAAGCTAGTGAATAATGATAATCCAGGCATAGTATTTTCCTGATGGAGATTTTTTGATGGCACATCTTGGGGACAACCCTTGTTACATGTGGTATAGTATTCTGGTAACTCAATATTTGGTTAAAAGAGGATGTGGGAGATGGATTGGATATGATAACGGAACAAACATTTGGAAAATACCATGGTTATCATGCCCATAAAATGGTATTTTTCACTAGAATTAAAAGATAGTAAAGTTAGTGGTCTAAATAATGTTGCTCAAAACAGGTGGGATAATGATATCATAAATGATCTTGGTAATGAAAGAGACGGGCAGCTGATTAAACAGATTCCTATTCAAAGAAGAAATAGGGCAGATTCGTGGTTCTGGAACTATGCCCAAAACGCTCAAATGCAATACTTTATTAATATGGAAATAGGCCAAAAAAGCATTACAGCTTGTTTTTGACTTTTGCAACAGAAAATGGGCATTACATTAGCGGCGAACGCTGGATTTGACTCCTAATGCAATGCTTTTTGTCATCAACTACAACGATACAAATCATTGCATCAGGAGCATACTCCAATAAAATAAGTCAATTATGTGAATTGGAATGTCATGTGATCTGCCACGTAAAATTTTAACACGTCATAACATGACATGTCATCAATTACCACCTCGGCATATTGATCCACGTGTGCCACGTCAGCATGGTGGGACCTAGTTTTCAGATGAATGATGTATATTAAATTAAGTTTAGTTCATATACTGATATTATGTCCAATTTATCAAAAAATAAAACGAGTTTAAACTTTTAGGTACAAGTGATTGTATAGTTACAAATATATAGTAATTTTTTCTATATTTCAAAACACTCCACGTAACTAAATTATTTTTTTGAAATATCTTTATTTCTAATATTAAAAAAAATTGAATCTTTAAATAATGAAAATGTCATAACACACAAAGAGTTTGAGAAAATAATTCACTTTAATGACAATGGTTGATTTTAATCACAATAAAATACAACACATTGGTTAAAAAATAAAACTCCCCTCGATATCTATTAGATTATATTTAAATCCCTCTAATAACAATAAATTAAGTTAATACTCATTTCCCTAATTTGAGGCAAATGCCAAGTTATTTACATATATTGCTTATTAAATCTAATCTAGGGAACAACATCGCGCTACATAAAAATTCTCATTATTATTATGTGATTAATCACTGAAGAAAAACGACCTGCAAATACTATGTATATATGTAATATATCTGTTTGTGTTTAAACGAGAGAACAAGTAAGAAGTAAAGCTAATAAACTTATTGTTAAAGCCAACAGGATACAAATATATATGAAAGACTATGAGAGAACTACTACCTACAAAATAGGAAATGATAAAACAGAAATGCTAAACAGACTCCATACTGCTACTAACTCCTAGAAAACTCAGGCCAGTTTGCAGACCAAGTCAGACAAACCGAAAACCCACAAACACGCACGTACATCATTTATTTGCATAAATAAATAAACGAACAATGTTTAGATTAAACCAACAAACAACCCCTTAATCTAAACTTGTTCTGCTAGATTCTTCACACCCAAAAGTTGTCTCATTTTTTCAAACTTCACAACTGGTAAAACCTTTGTGAGGACATCCGCTTTCTGTTCATCTGTCTTAACATACTTGATAATTATTTCACCACGTTCAACATACTCCCTGATGAAATGATATCGAATGTCTATGTGTTTAGACCTCCCATGGAACACTGGATTTTTGGCCAAGTCTATTGCAGACTTGTTATCAACATAAAGAACTACCGAACCAACGTAACTATCTGAAACTTCACTTAACAATTTCTGAAGCCATATTCCCTGGCATGCTGCAGCTGTAGCAGCAATGAACTCTGCTTCGCAACTGGACAATGCGACACATTTTTGTTTTTGTGAAACCCATGTTATCAAGTTATCATTCAAATAATAACACATACCTCCAGTGCTCTTCCTATCATCTATGTTTCCCGCCAGATCGCTATCCGAGTAACCAGTTAACATATTATTCCCACTGTTCTTCGAGTATACCAATCCAAAACTCAACGTTCCCTTAACATAACGTAATATACGCTTGGAAGCATTCAAATGCATATATGTGGGACGTTCCATAAACCGACTGACTATCCCTACTGCATGCGAAATGTTGGGACGTGTGTGCACAAGGTACCTTAAACCTCCAATCATGCTCTTGAACTCCGTAGGATCTACAGGCTGACCTCCTTCATCCTTGGTAATGACCAGTTTTGGATCCATAGGATACTTGGTGGGATTACAGCTTCCTATGCCTGCCTTTTCCAGAATTTTCTTTGCATAAGCGGTTTGTTTTAGCTCCACGAAACCTCGTCTCTATTCTACTTCGATGCCCAAATAATAAGCAAGTTTTCCCAAGTCGCTCATTTTAAAAAGAGCATTCATCTTTTCCTTGAATCGTTGTATCACCTCACTGCTTGTTCCAGTCACCAATAAGTCATCCACATATACAGCAACGATCAAGGCTCCATCTGGTTCTTGTTTAGTGTACACGGCATACTCGTAAGGACAGCGTTTTAGACCCATATTTTCAAGACTCTTACTCAGCTTAGAATACCAAGCTCGTGGAGCTTGGCGTAACCCATACAACGCTTTATACAATCTGTATACTAAATGCTCCTGTCCTTCCTTCACGAACACCTCCGGTTGTTTTACGTATACCTCCTCCATCAACTCACCATTAAAAAAAGCGGATTTAACTTCTAAATAATGCACTTCCCACTCATTTCTTGCTGAAATTGCCAAGAGAAGACGGACTGTTTCTAGACGAGTGACGGGGGCAAAAATTTCTTCAAAATCAACCTCGTACTCTTGAACGTACCCCTTAGCTACAATCCGGGCTTTGTGCTTCACCACCTCCCCTTTAGTGTCCTTTTTTAATTTATAAACCCACTTTAAATCAATTGCTTTCTTTCCCGGTGGCAATTTTGTCAAGGCCCATGTGTCATTTCTTTCAACCGCCTCAATTTCCTTCTCCATAGTAAGTCTCCATTCCTGCTTCTTAGAGGCCTGAGTGTAGTTTATGGGCTCATCTACCCCCATCAGCATTAACTCATCCGTCAACTCCACTTCCACTATGTCATCATATATGTCTCTGATGCTTCTGTGCCTTTGCCTCACAGGTTCAGTTTCAGTGCTATCACCAGAGTCTTCAGGGCTTACAGTTGAAGTTGCTCGTGAGTGCTCACTACCATCACTGTCTACTACATTCCCAGAAATGTATGATCCATCCGTCTCACATGTGCTCGAATCAGCTACAGTCTCTGTCTCTGTGGAATCACCTGCTGCTTCAGTCTCAGTAAAATGTGATCCAAAAATAGTGAAATAACTTTGCTTTGAGTGTCCTCCATCTTCTTTTTCAATTTGGGACCAGTTCCATGCTTTATTTTCTTCAAAGACCACATCACGACTTACACAGACTTTCTTGATGATTGGGTCATATAGGCAATATGCCTTTGTTCCAGGTTCTTTCCCCAAGTTTATCACAATTCGGCTACGATCATCCAACTTTGTCACTTGTGAACCAGGAACCTTCATATGAGAGACACATCCAAACACACGGACATGCTTTATATTTGGTTTGTTTCCCGTCCATACCTCACAAGGTGTTTGATTTGACAATGCTCGAGTGGGCAGACGGTTTAAGATGTATACTGAATGACGTACGGCCTCACCCCACAAGAATAATGGTAGTTGCATCGACTTCAGGAAGCTCCTCGCCATGGCCACCACTGTCCTGTTACGCCTCTCGACCACACCATTTTGTTGTGGTGTGTACGGGGCAGTGTAGTGGCGTAAGATTCCAGCCTTCTCACAGTATGCATTGAACTCTTTTGAATAGAATTCCCCACCTCTTTCTGTGCGAAACACTTTTATCTTTTTTTCTGACCCAGTTTCAACTTGAGCTCTAAAATGTTTGAAAGCAGTAAATGCCTCGTCTTTACTTTTCAAGAAATACACCCACATTGCCCTACTGTAATCATCGACCAACAACAGGAAGTATATGTTCCCTCCTGATGTTTCTGGCATTATAGGGCCGCAGAGATCACCATGAACCAGCTCAAGAGCACATATCGCTCTATAACTTGCCTGAGATGGAAAAACACTTCGAGTCTGCTTCGACATTAAACAATCTGTACAAATTTTCTTTGGTTGTGCTAGCGTGGGAATGCCATCAACCATTCTATTTTTTGATAGAAGAGTCATTGCCTAAAAATTAACGTGACCAAGACGACTATGCCATAGCCAAGAAATCTCATCTATCTTTGATATCAAACATTCAGGTTCCGGACATTCTAAAACAATTTTATATAGTCTATTTGAGGATCGTTTAACTTTCATAAGCAGCACACCCTTTTCATCATAAATCTATAAATAAATACCACTCATAACAACTCTATTTCCACATTCAGATAGTTGTCCTAAACTCAGAATATTGTTGCATAAATCAGGAATAAAATATACCTCTTTGAATGCTCGTTCCTCGCCATTTTTACATTTAAAAATGACTATACCCTTCCCTCGAATGCTTATGGTTGAACCATCACCAAAACGCACCTCTCCTGTCACCCTTTCCTCTAGTTCAGTAAATTTAGAGTGTTGTCCTGACATGTGGTTACTAGCACCATTATCCAAATACCAGATAGTAGAGCTTACTTCCTTGTGTTCAGTACCGGGAGCCAACCTGGGTGTTGTGTATTTCTCATTCAGCAAAACTTTCTTCTCCACACACGCAGCCATAAGCAAGGCTGGTTCATCGTCATTTATTTGTGTCATATTCACTTCTAATTTCTGTTCTTTTTCAGGTTTTGGTTTATGGCACTCTACTGTAAAATGGCCATATGCCAAACAGTTGAAGCAGCATATTTTACTCTTGTCTCTGCCACCATGATTCCCACGATAGTCTCCACCATTGTTACGTCCTTTGAAGGATGATTTTCTTAACCATTCCTCCCTTGTAAGCAGCAGTTTCCCTTCGCTAGCTTCTCTTTTAACCCACTCCTCTTCCGTGAGTAATAATTGGCCACTACTGGGTTCACTCGAACCACCAAGCCTCTCTTCATGGGCCTTCAGTGACCCAATCGCTTCCTCTACTGTCATACTCTCCAAATCTCCAAATTGTTCGATTACGGAAGTGATTTTAACGTCTGGACCATTGCTTTCTGGACGCGATTAGCACCAAGGCATATTGTCTTTATGGCGTCCCATGCTTCTTTAGCTGTGTCTTTCTCTGTTAATGATAACAGCATATCTTTCGGAATTCCTTGGTAAATCGCAGCTAAAGCCATTTTGTCGAGACGTTCTTCCACAGCAACCTTTGGATTTTTGGGTTCTATAGCATCCCACACGGCATGAGCTTGCATATAGACTTTCATTTTCATAGCCCAGCCTGTGTAATTACTACGAGCCAGCATTGGATAGTTCAGTGTCACTCCTGCTTCTTTGACTTTACTTGTCTCCATCGTTATTCTTTGGGACATGTACTTGGGCATCCGTTACGAGCCAAGCTCTGATACCAAAATGAAGAAAAACAACCTGCAAATACTATGTATATATGTAATATATCTTTTTGTGTTTAAACGAGAGAACAAGTAAGAAGTAAAGCTAATAAACTTATGGTTAAAGCCAGGATACAAATATATATGAAAGACTATGAGAGAACTACTACCTACAAAATAGGAAATGATAAAACAGAAATGCTAAACAGACTCCATACTGCTACTAACTCCTAGAAAACTCAGGCCAGTTTGCAGACCAAGTCAGACAAACCGAAAACCCACAAACACGCACGTATATCATTAATTTGCATAAATAAATAAACGAACAATGTTGAGATTAAACCAACAATCACATCCTTATTTAAGTTTTTTAATTTCTAGCACCATACCTGTCTATTCTAATATATATAAATTTTTACCAAGAATTTGCCTCTAGAATGTTGAAACAGCTATGGGACATCATTTTTTAAAGGTTTTACACATGCAAGTATTTTCGGTTAAAAATAAACATTTATATTTTTGATAAAAGATTATAATTATATTATTGTTTTGACATAGAATATAATAGATTTGGAGTTGATTTTTTTTTCATTTTAGTAGCTTATAAATTTGAAATACAAGTAACTCTTGGTACTTTTTGTATATGTAATTTTTTTTAAAATTTCAAGTTAAACAAATTAAAAAATAATAAATAATTATTTCAAAAATCTAGTTTATGTGCTGACCTGGTTACTTGGATTTCAACTAGCCGTTAATGAAATTTAAGTGAAGTGAAAATATTAAGTGAGAGCAAAAGGGTTTCAAGTATAAAATCATTCCCCTTGTCTCACTTCAACCAAGAAGACCTTGAACTAGGGTGTGGAGCAAAAGGGTTTCAAGTTGAGGGATTGTGTTAATTTTCAAGCTTGAGGTTTCAAATAAAAGTTAAGATTTAAAGTTGAAGCATTTACAGGGCTTAGAGTTTAACATCCAACTGAGTGCACATCAAAGCATGGTTCTAATGATGAATGCTGAACCAAATACTTATATTCCACCTCCTTCTAATCCTACTTAGGAACAGGTATATTATATTTATTTTGTAAATGATGTTTGAATAATAGTTACATACAGTTGTGAGATACAAATTGTATTCAAGGTCTTTTCTTTTATATGTAGATGATAAATCATGCAGTCTCAACTCTGGGGAGCAGAAAGGGTTCAAGCTGCATAGCAATAGCCAAATTTGTAGAAAACAATTACGATCATCTTCCAACTAATTTTAGAAAGACCCTGCTTCGTAAGCTTAAACAACTAGTTGATGTTGGAAAGCTCATCAGAGTGAAGAATTCATTTAAGCTTCCCCTTAAATGAAAAACAACATATGAAAATATTTCATAAGATTCTTTTTTTTTATTTCATGAATCATTAATACTATATAGATCATTAGTATTTCCATGGTTTTTGTTGACAATTCTCAATCTTTACATATATATGGGGGGTGAATTGTGATTTCCTTAATTATTTTTTTGTTGTTAATTTCTTAAGTACTGGAATATCTATATTTTCAAGATGAATTAGTTTAAGATGAATTAGTTTAGGGTGAACACAATTTTACAATTTATAATCAACTAGTGAAATAGATTCACCCACTTTTATAAGCAAAAATAAATATCATTTAATTTCATAATGTTAAAAAGTTGGGTTATATAATATGTATGTGGGAACAAATATAAAGCATGCCTGGTCAATTATTTTTATCACCTTGATATTGAAGAAATGTTGTGCAAATTTTTTGAAAGTTTAGAAATAAAAACTTTATACCAAGTTGGTAAAGGGATATTTTTATAATTGAAGAAGTATTAGAAACTCATTTTGACTATTATTTTTTTCATGCTAAGTTCATGACTGTGGAAGAACTCAAGATGTTGAGAATTATATGTGCCATTTTGGTAGCAAGCTAGGGTGCATTATATACAAAATTTACAAATAAAAAGTAAAAATTAGGATGTAATAATTTGTGTCAACTAAAATGACAAAATAATATAATTGTATGAATAAATTATCTCTACCTACTTTTGAGCACAAGCTTTTTATTTACAACATATACATTAAAAAATTACTTTAACCGCTATAAAAATATAGTCATCTCCCCTCCATACCATATGTATACATTTTTAATTTATAACACAACATCAGCCAATGGTTTTTTAACACCCCACTGGACAAGAGTTGATAATTTGTTATGTAAATTACAAAGATTTATTTTAGTACGCAGAGGAATAGATTCTCATTTCTCAGGTTTTGCCTTCTATTTTAGTACATTCTCATTTATCAGGGTTTGCTTAAGGAGGTAGACTTTGACAAGATTTTCAAAATAAAATTAATTTTGATATGAATTATCACTTACAATATTTATACAACTACACAATGGGAACATATTCTCATTTCTTATGGTTTGTCTTCTATTTTAGTAGATTCTCATTTCTTAAGGTTTGTCTTGTATTTAAGTATATTTATGAGGTAGACTTTCACAAGATTTTCAAAATAAAACAATTTCGATAATTATGACTTACAATATTTGAGTCTACTTTTCAAAACGTGCAAGGTGAAATTGTTCACACATATAAAGGCTTGAATACAACTACACAAAATCAACCTCAACCTCACCTAAATTCTACCAAGTCGTGTCCAATTTAAGAGCCCCAGTAAATTCTAACATATAAGAGTAGCAAATTAATACTTTGTATTTGTTGTATTTTTTTAAATTGGACCAAATTTGTTGGCTCCAATTTTATCTCCAAAAAGTGTATGGAATTTTTCTACTAATGAATTTATTTGGCACTCCTAAATTTAAATAATTTCACTCGATTTTAAACTAATATTTTTTCGAGAAATAGACCAAAATGTCACTTTGGGATATAAAATGGCAAAAATTTCACTTCTGAAAATTATGGCCCAAAATCGTTTAATGTTTCAAAAATAACCCAAAACTCTACACGGTGTAGCGTTTTGTTTCATTTCATTATTTTTTGAAGGCTATCATGTTACTTCACTTAACTTATGATTTTTTTTTATTTTGAGCTTGTTTTGGTGTAATATTTAGGAACGCTGAAACACCACTTAATATTATGTTTTTGATATTATTTTCTTTTATACTTTTATATTTAAGAGTATACCATAATTTAACAATTTTTAACACGGTTCACCAAACCGTTTTTGGGACCATTTTTTACATCAAAATGACAATTAGGGCCACCACCTTATTATTTGTAGATGGATAATGCATAGTAAATCAAGTTTCGTTTATATACTAATTTTTTGTCAAATTCATAAAAAATTAAAGTGTGTTAAATATATGATAATTATTTTTGTTTTTTTAGTAAATAAAACAATCCAAATAATTAATTAATTTTTTGAATATCTTTATTTCTAACATGAAATTTTTTTGAAACTTTAAACGATTAAAATTTCATGACACAGAAAGAGTTTGAGAAAATAATTCACATTAAAGAGAATGGTTAAATTTCATCAGGTAGTTAAAAAAATAAAACCCACTTTCATACCTATTAGATTATATTTGAATCCCATGTTCATCCCTAAAGGGGCAAACAATAATTTATTTACATCATTTAATTCCATAAGAATAAGTTTCCTTAGTGGAGGTTTCGTTTGGGAGTGCTGGTTAAAACTGATGTGCTCCGAAAGAAAGTGCTGGTGAAAAAAGTGATGTCATAAAAATTAGATGATTGTTTGGTAATTTTTTAAATTTATGCATATTTTGATATATAATATATAAAAATAATATTTTTGAGAAAGTAAGATGGTGAAACTGAAACAGCTTTTTCGAGAAGTATGGGGGACATGCTTTTTAACCAAAAGCACTTTTCCATACATGGGCTTTTAGAAGTTACCAAACACCTTTGTCATAACTTTTGAGCAAAAAGTGTTGTACCTGTCTGTAAACTAATACCAAAAGAAGCCTAAAGAACCACATTAGGGTAACTATATTGCTTACTAAATGTAGGGAACAACAACAATAGAGTAAGCAATATTCATTATTATTACTATCGGACTAAATCACATTGTTATTTAAATTTTTTACTTGTGGCACTATAATTGTCTATTCTCCTCTAGATGGATTTTCACCAATAATTGTGTCTACAATATTGAAATAACTACTACATTAGACAAGATTTTTTAAAGGTTTTACACATGTGAGTATTTTGGGTTATAAACAAAAATTTTTAATTTTAATCATACTTCTGAACATATTTTCATGTTCGGGGGACCTCATCTCCGCCCAAAGTCTCTTGCTTATAGGATCTTCGTCCCATTGTTTTTGTGACCTTCTGAGGTCCTTCCCAATTTGGGGCTAACTTTCCTTTCTCTCCAACTCCTAACACCTCAATCTTCCTTAACAAAATGTCTTCTTGTTGGAAAATCCTTTCTTTTACCCTCCTTTTATAGTAAAGGGAGGCTCTGCGCGGATGCTTCACATTACGGGTGTTGGCTTCGTCGCTGACCTTGTCAATAAGGTCGAGAGCAAGCCTCATTCCTTCTTTATTAATTTCCGCTTCATAAGCTTTAACCTTTGATAATCCGTGGGTGATCTCAAGGGGCACCACTGTCTCGGCTCCGTAAACCAACATGAATGGGGTAGCTTTAGTTGTATCTTTGTAGGTAGTATGATATGCCCAGAGTATAGCTAAAAATTCGTCGACCCAAGTGTTTCTTGGGCTTTCGGCCCTCTTTTTGAGTCCATCAAGGATGATCCGATTAGCGACCTCTGCTTGCCCATTCGCTTGGGGATGGGCAATTGAGATGAATCGAAGTTCTATGATGTTATCATTACAGTACTCCTTAAACTTTTCATTGTCGAATTATTGCCAATTATTCGTAACGAGGATGTGTGGGATTCCAATCGACATATTACATTCTCCTAGAAGAATTGAGAAATTTTCTTGGTGGTTATCTTGGCAGTGCTTTGGCCTAAATCTACTTAGTGAAGTAGTCAATGACAACCACGATGAGCTTCCTTTTTCCCGATGCTACAGGAAAGGGACCTAGTATGTCCATTCCCCATATTGGGAAGGGGATGGGGGAGCTAATGGATGTAAGCCTCTCTAGGTGCTGTCAAACTACAGAAACGTGCCTCTGGAATGTATTACACTTTTTCACATAAGCCTTTGCACTGGCTAATATGGCTGGCCAGTAAAACCCCAGCTGGGTTATCTTATGAGTGAAGGCCCTACCCCTAAAGTAATGTCCGCAAATCCCTTTGTGGGCTTCCTTCAGTGCCTCCTCTAGCTAATGAGGTCTTAAGCACTTCAAATATGGGATTATGAAAGACCTCTTGCATAAAAGACCTTTAATTAAAGAGTACCTCAATGCTCTTATTGATAACTTGCGTGCCTCTTGGGCATCATCCGGGAGCCAACCCGTCTTAAGGTGGTTCTCTATGGAGTCAATCCATCAACTAGTCAAACTAATTGGTGTTATCAGGTTTATAGCATGAATTATCGGGATCCTCAGGACTTGGAAGTAGATACTTCTTGGATAGTTTTTGATTTCAGACGAGGTGAACTTGGAAAGGGTGTCGGACGTAGTGTTATTCTCTCTCGGTACATGTTCCGCGTACCATTTATCAAATTGAGTCAATATTCCTTTCATGACCCTTATGTAATTGGCCATGGCATCATCTCACAACCACATAAATGGCCTTCAGCAACGTCCAAAAATGATGTTGCCACAAAAAATGTAGTCTTATGTGGCAAGAAATTGAAAAAAATGATATATAGCAACATCATAACCAAATATTACTTTAAATGTTGCCTTAAATTTGGTAGGCCAACACCCTTATGCATGTTACCTTAGATATGCAAAAAAATTACAAAAAAACAGGGGAAAAGTCCCGCTCTACCTAAAATAACCCACACAAATTAAAATAAAAAACTTAGAAAAGAAAAAACACAAACACAAGTTCATCTTACTCTCCACACAAACACTCTCTCGCTGCTGCTCATCCGCTCATCTCGCCGTCGCACATCTCCCCGCCGCACATCTCACTGAAGCTTCTCATTTAAAACTCTATTTCATCATTTCAGCTATGTTTCAAAGCTCCACTTAGGTGTAATTACAGGTACGAACTTGATTTAATTTGTTAATCTGGGGTTTATAATCCTTAATTTTGGGGCATTTTTTTATTATTTGTTTATAAATTCTTATTTTAATTTGTTAATTATGGGGATTTCAAATCCTAATTTGGGGGGGTTTATATGTGGGCCCTATTTATATCGGTTCCGATTGTTAGATTTCTCTACGAGCTTTACTGGTCTATGGTATGCGATTGTTTCGATGTTTCGAGTGCTTTTTTTGTTGAATTTGATGAATTTGTTGAATTTATGGTGTGATTTCATGTTTTGTGTTTGTGTAGGTTCGCGGTGACTTGTCGTTTCAGAGGTGCAAATCACGATTGATTCGGTTGAGTTTTCCGATAGGGAAAATGATGAAGGCGTTGCTTCGGATTTTGCGGATATTGTTACTCAAATGGCTCAGGACGTGAGTCATTTTTGTCGAGTTTATGTAATATTATGTATTTATGTTGTGATAAGAGTTTAGTGTTGGTTTGTGTTTTTTGTTTATCTCGAGAAATATTGTAGTTATTGGAATTGAACTAAGTTGAGCTAAGTTTAGTGAAGCGGAACTTGAGTTTGAGGGAGTGGTAGTGTGGGAATATAATATGGATTTATGTAGTTGATTTTATATAATACTGTAGGTGATACCATTTATATAGGATGGTGTTAAATAGTTAGAAACCGCATAATGAATTTTTGTCTGGATTGTACATGTAGAATATGGTGGTGAGTTGCACGTCCTGAAATAAATGAATAAACCAACAATTTGTATCACGAGTAACTACAAGCGCTTACCTAAATAGTACATTTTCTTCTAAACGCTAGGGGTCATCATTGTCGATGTTTTTTGTTGTTGTTGTAGCATTGTGTAATATTCTTCGTTTGTGTAGAGGATTTTTAGCAGGGTATGATGAAATCCAAACATTTTGCCCCATATAAAAATGAAAGTAAGCATGTCCTAGTTCGTAAAAGTTATATGTTGTTATTGCTTATAAACTAGTTTGATACACTGGTGTGATAAAAACAAACTCATTCCTACTCTAACAGGTTTGGAATTTACTGGTTCAAGTTTGTTTTCATTCAAACTCTTTGGTTCCCTTGAAGCACGTAAGGAATCCAGGCTCCAAATATATTTAGTTGTAAAAAGTTTTTACATAGTTGTTGTAAATAGATTTAGGCGATGTTGAGGTGTTAGGGTGTTGTAGAGCCAAAGATATAAAACCATCTACCTGGTAAATGAGGTAGAGCCAAAAATTGTACTACTTGTATTTGATTTGCTAAAGCACTTGAGCTTATTGGTTAGGAGTTTAAATAATTTATAAAATATTGGGTAAATGATGATATCATGCTTACGAACTTGTTCATTTTTGTGTATGAAGCACCTTCTTAATTATTTTATCCGCAAGCAGTTTGCTAATTGTGTGAAACTGTGCTTGGAGTCGTTTGCTTATTTATGATCACAAGTTCACCTTGCAAGGAGTCGTTCAATATTATTAAAGTACTACTGATGAATTAGATATATGATGTGCAAATTGACTTATCTCGGAAGCGGGAACATATTAAGGTTCACTTCAAAATATATGAGGGTAAACCAGAAAATACCACTTCAGTTGTGGCTGAGATTTTGATGATAAATCACATATTCGTTCATGGTTAGAAGCATCAATGCCTAGGGAATAAACTGAATTGAATTGAACAAAGTGAGCACACCTCACATTTATATTTGTCATAACATATTTCAGGCTATTTACGGGAGATAGATTGTTGTATTTATTTAGTTTACCTAGAGTCTAGCCGTGTTGTATTCCCCTCCGCGTCATTCCATACACAGACATATTTGATAGCTTGTCTGTTGATAATATCTTTCTTATGGGCTACAATTAATGTGTTCAATACCGTGCTTTAGAAATCCTTGTATAAGCAAATTCTCTATGGTCCGCCCAAGTTCTTCTTTTATTGTATTTTTCCATATATTTGTATATTTTATTCTTTTTCTGTATCAGTCACAGTAATCTGTTTCTACCCTTTTAGGTCGAGACAGTGACATAATTTGGTGTTATTTTTCTTCTTTTTGCTCTAGGGCTGCAGTTCTCCACAGCAAAGGTTAGTTGATATTTGTTTGTTTTTTTGCCCTGTACAAGCTGAGCTACATTGAATTAGTGCCAACACTGGTTCCTAATTTTATATCCTTCTAATGATAGCTAAAAGTTGTTCGAGCAGTCGTGGTTATGGGAGGCCTGCTTCAGATATTCAGGTTTTTATATAAAATTTCTAATCGCACTGGTGTCATCTTATTAATAATTATTTCCCAACTAGTTTTTTATACATCAGTGATCTTTTTGTTATATACGTTTGAACTGTTAGTTTTCTGTTCCTTGGGTTTTTATATACTTCTGCAGCAGAATGATTTGATTTAATATCTTGCTTATAGTTTGTTAATATATTAGCATATATCAATCCTGTCAGACTTGTTCTGTGCTGCTGCAGAGAGCATATATGACAACAGTAAGAAAGACCAAACTATCGCAATCTCATCAACTAAAACTAGTATTGCAGAAAGTAATACATCCACTTCCAAACTTGAAGAGGAACTTAAAATTACTTCTCGGCTTCAAAAATTTGCATTTAATGATCTTAAGATGGCCACTAAAAATTGTAGGTCTGATAGTTTTCTTGGTGAATGGGAATTTGGTTGTGTATTTAAGGGGTGGATCGAAGAGAATGGGACAGCACATGTGAAATCTGGAACTGGTGGTGCAAGTGGAGCAAGGAAAGCACGGCCTTGATACTTCTGCATCTCTTAGTTATATCGTAATATTTTGTTATTTTTGTGATCAACTTATAACTATTATACTTATCATGTTTTGTTAGATTTTGACCGAAACAAGTAATCTTATCCATGTATCTATGTTTTGTCATAATAGTTGAAATTGTATGACTTTAAAGTTTATTCAAGTATGAGTTTAAAGTTTATATTCGAATTAATTTGACATTGCATATCTTAGTTGAAATTGGTTTGTGTATTATTTTGATTTCTTTGGATGAAATTGATTAAAACTGGGAGGTCTTTTTAAGTAACAAGCTATTCAAAAATTACCACTAAAAATGTTGCATTTGCCTTATAAAGTGTTGGCAAAAATAATTCAATTGGTGTAGCTATAACGTGATGAGGTGTTGGCAAAATAAGAAATGTTAATCGAGTAGTGTTGCCATAAATGGAGAAAGATGTTGCAATAACAATTAAATCAACATCAATATTGTGTTGCTATTGACTTGAGAGTGTTGCCATAGAGTTAAAACCAACACCAGTGTTAGTGTTGTTGGAACTTATTTACAAAATGCTTTTCCATCTGCTTTACTTGTTTACTGGCATCATGTAGCGATATTATCATCCCATAGATCTTAAACATTGTATCTCCTGATATTTGTCAAAGTATAATATTTATGAACACTGCTGGTGATACATGGAATGATTTAGCTACATGATTTGCTCATACGAATATACCTAAGGTCTTTATTGTGAAATGTGAAATTGCTTATCTTAGTCAGAGATCAATGTTTGTTTCCATTCTACTAAATTTAGGGCTCTTAATGATAAACCCGAGTAAATTTCTGAGTTGCCTTACTATAGCTGCAATAAGTATATATGTGAGGTCAATAACAAATTAAACTTGTACATAAGAAAAAGTCTTCTCTCTCAATTTCTTATGGGATTAAACGATTCTTTACCGTCACTCGAGGTCATCTTCTCATGATAATACCTCATCCATCCTAAAGGGAAGCATATCAAATGAAGAATATCAAAGAGAAAACATGTCTTCTAATGTGTTTGTTGGGTCATCTGCAATGTCATTTAAGACAATGAATATGGTAACACACACTTCAATCTATGAAGAAGAAAAATAGTGTCCGTGACACTTCAACCACTCCCTTCTGTGAATTTTGTCAAATGACAGGACACCTTCATGATAAATATTTCTGCCTTTATAACTACCTTGAATGGCCCAAAATATTTGGTAACCCCAAATCTAAACCTAGAAATCAACAAAATAAAGGTAAATATCAAGCTAATAGTGTTATTCTTGACAAGAACTCTTAGTCTTTCTCCAAGACTTCAGATCTTCAAGTGAAACATCAGTCAACTCTTTCTCTGATGGCCAATTTAAGGAACTTATGCAGATGATTTAGGCTACGAATAGAGAAATACTTATTGCTCCTAATTCTGGAAGGTAATCTTCAACAAATGTTCTTCGTGGAGCACGTATATTTTATCAACTTGCTAGTTATACTAATGCTCATCTCCAAATTATTCAATGTTAAAAAAGGATGAGGCTTGGGGTCGAAAAGTTAAAAAATCTTAACTTGAATATGTTCGCTAAACAAGGAAGGAGGCTAGTGAATAATGATAATCCAGGCACAGTATTTTCCTGATGGAGATTTTTTGACAGCACATCTTGGGCCAACTTTTGTTACATATGGCATAGTATTCTGTTAACTCAATATTTGGTTAGAAGAGGATGTGGGAGAAGGATTTGAGATGATAACGGAACAAACATTTGGAAAATACCATGGTTATCATGCCAATAAAATGGTATTTTTCACTAGAATTGAAAGATAGTAAAGTTAGTGGTCTAAATAATGTGGCTCAAAACAGGTGGGATAATGATATCATAAATGATCTTGGTAATGAAAGAGACGGGCAACTGATTAAACAGATTCCTATTCAAAGAAGAAATAGGGCAGATTCGTGCTTCTAGAACTACGCCCAAAATGCTCAAATGCAATACTTTATTAATATGGCAATAGGCCAAAAAAGCATTGCAGCCTGTTTTTGAATTTTGCAACAGAAAATGGGCATTACATCAGCAGCGAACATTGGATTTGACTTCTAATGCAATGCTTTTTGTCATCAACTACAACGATACAAATCAGTGCATCAGGAGCAAACTCCAATAAAATAAGTCAATTGTGTGACTTGGAATGTCACGTCATCTGCCACGTAAAATTTTAACACGTCATAATATGACATGTCATCATTTACCACCTCCGAATATTGATCCACAGGTGTGGCCCAGTTTTTAGATGAATGACGTATATTAAATTAAATTTAGTTCATATACTGATATTATGTCCAATTAATCAAAAAATAAAACGAGTTTAAACTTTTAGGTACAAGTGATTGTATAGTTACAAATATATAGTAATTTTTTCTATATTTTAAAGCACTCCACGTTACTAAATTATTTTTTTGAAATATCTTTATTTCTAATATAAAATAAAATTGAATCTTTAAACAATGAAAATGTCATAACACACAAAGAGTTTGAGAAGGGACATCATTTTTTAAAGGTTTTACACATTCAAGTATTTTCGGTTAAAAATAAACATTTATATTTTTGATAAAAGATTATAATTATATGATTTTTTTGACAGAATATAATAAATTTGGAGTTGATTTTATTTTCATTTTAGTAGCTTATTAATTTGAAATACAAGTAACTCTTGGTACTTTTTGTATATGTAATTTTTTTATAAAATTTCAAGTTTAACAAATTAGTAAATAATAAATAATTATTTCAAAAATCTAGCTTATGAGATGACCTGGTTACTTGGATTTCAACGAGCACTCAATGAAATTTAAGTGAAGTGAAAATATTAAAGTGAGAGGCTGTGAAATTTAGCTAAAATATTGAGCCCCAAAGGTAGTCGCCTTACCCATATTTTGAAATTTAGGTGAAAATAATGAGCGGCAAAGATAGGCGCCAGGGACAAAGAAATATATTGTTTCTTTTTGAGAAATTTAGCATCTTCCAAATCAAGTATAAAATCATTCCCCTTGTCTCACTTCAACTAAGAAGACCTTGAACTAGGGTGTGGAGCAAAAGGGTTTCAAGTTGAGGGATTGTGTTAATTTTCAAGCTTGAGGTTTCAAATAAAAGTTAAGATTTAAAGTTGAAGCATTTACAGGGGCTTAGAGTTTAACATCCAACTGAGTGCACATCAAAGCATGGTTCTAATGATGAATGCTGAACCAAATACTTATATTCCACCTCCTTCTAATCCTACTTACGAACAGGTATATTATATTTATTTTTTTCCCGAAAACTGGATGGAATTTTTCTGCTAATGAATTTATTTGGCACTCCTAAATTTAAATAATTTCACTCGATTTTAAACTAATATTTTTTCGAGAAATGGACCAAAATATCACTTTGGGATATAAAATGGCAAAAATGTCACTTCTGAAAATTATGGCCCAATATCGTTTAATGTTTCAAAAATAAGCCAAAACTCTATTTCATCATTTCAGCTATGTTTCAAACCTCCACTTAGGTGTTATTACGGGTACAAACTTAATTTAATTTGTTAATCTGGGGTTTATAATCCTTAATTTTGGGGCATTTTTTTATTATTTGTTTACAAATTCTAATTTTAATTTGTTAATTATGGGGATTTCAAATCCTAATTTTGGGGGATTTATATTTGTGCCCTATTTATATCGGTTCCGATTGTTAGATTTCTCTACGAGCTTTACTGGTCTATGGTATGCGATTGTTTCGATGTTTCGAGTGCTTTTTTTTGTTGATTTTGATGAATTTGTTGAATTTATGGTGTGATTTCATGTTTTGTGTTTGTGTAGGTTCGCGGTGACTTGTCGTTTCAGAGGTGCAAATCGCGATTGATTCGGTTGAGTTTTCCGATAGGGAGGATGATGAAGGCGTTGCTTCGGATTTTGCGGATATTGTTACTCAAATGGCTCAGGACGTGAGTCATTTTTGTCGAGTTCATGTAATATTATGTATTTATGTTGTGATAAGAGTTTAGTGTTGGTTTGCGCTTTTTGTTTGTCTCGAGAAATGTTGTAGTTATTGGAATTGAACTAAGTTGAGCTAAGTTTAGTGAAGCGGAACTTGAGTTTGAGGGAGTGGTAGTGTGGGAATATAATATGGATTTATGTAGTTGATTTTCTATAATACTGTAGGTGATTTATTTGGATGGTGTTAAATAGTTAGAAACCAGATAAAGAATTTTTGTCTGGATTGTACATGTAGAATATGGTGGTGAGTTGCACGTGCCGAAATAAATGGATAAACCAACAATTTGTATCACGAGTAACTACAAGTGCTTACCTAAATAGTACATTTTCTTCTAAACGCTAGGGGTCATAATTGTCGATGTTTTTTGTTGTTGTTGTAGCATTGTGTAATATTCTTCATTTGTGTAGAGGATTTTTAGTAGGGTATGATGAAATCCAAACATTTTGCCCCATATAAAAATAAAAGTAGGCATGTCCTAATTCGTAAAAGTTATATGTTGTTATTGCTTATAAACTAGTTTGATACACTTGTGAGATAAAAACAAACACATTCCTACTCTAACAGGTTTGGAATTTACTGGTTCAAGTTTGTTTTCATTCAAACTCTTTGGTTCCCTTGAAGCACGTAAGGAATCCAGGCTCCAATTATATTTAGTAGTAAAAAGTTTTTACATAGTTGTTGTAAATAGATTTAGGCGATGTTGAGGTGTTAGGGTGTTGTAGAGCCAAAGATATAAAACCATCTACCTGGTAAATGAGGTGGAGCCAAAAATTGTACTACTTGTATTTGATTTGCTAAAGCACTTGAGCTTATTGGTTAGGAGTTCAAATAATTTATAAAATATTGGGTAAATGATGATATCATGCTTATAAACTTGTTCATTTTTGTGTATGAAGCACCTTCTTAATTATTTTATCCGCAAGCAGTTTGCTAATTGTGTGAAACTGTGCTTGGAGTCGTTTGCTTATTTATGATCACAAGTTCACCTTGCAAGGAGTCGTTCAATATTATTAAAGTACTACTGATGAATTAGATATATGATGTGCAAATTGACTTATCTCGGAAGCGGGAACATATAAAGGTTCATTTCAAAATGTATGAGGGTAAACCAGAAAACACCACTTTAGTTGTGGATGAGATTATGATGATAAATCACATATTCGTTCATGGTTAAAAGCATCAATGCCTAGGGAATAAACTAAATTGAATCAAACAAAGTGAGCACACCTCACATTTATATTTTTCATAAAATATTTCAGGTTATTTACAGGAGAGAGATTGTTGTATTTATTTAGTTTACCTGGAGTCTACCCGTGTTATATTCCCCACCACGTCATTCCATACACAGACATATTTGATAGCTTGTCTGTTGATAATATCTTTCGTATGGGCTACAATTTATGTGTTCAATACCGTGCTTTGGAAATCCTTGTATTAGCAAATTCTCTATGGTCTGCCCAATTTCTTCTTTTATTGTATTTTTCCATATATTTGTATATTTTATTCTTTTTCTGCATCAGTCATAGTAATTCGTTTCTATCCTTTTAGGTCGAGACAGTGACATAATTTTGGTGTTATTTTTCTTCTTTTTGCTCTAGGGGTGCAGTTCTCCACATCAAAGGTTAGTTGATATTTGTTTGTTTTTTTGCCCTGTACAAGCTGAGCTACATTGAATTAGTGTCACCACTGGTTCCTAATTTTATATCCTTCTAATGATAGCTAAAAGTTGTTTGAGCAGTCGTGGTTATGGGAGGCCTGCTTCAGATATTCAGGTTTTTATATAAAATTTCTAATCGCACTGGTGTCATCTTATTAATAATTATTTCCCAACTAGTTTTTTATACATCAGTGATCTTTTTGTTATATACGTTTGAACTGTTAGTCTTCTGTTCCTTGGGTTTTTATATGCTTCTGCAGCAGAATGATTTGATTTAATATCTTGCTTATAGTTTGTTAATATATTAGCATATATTAATCCTGTCAGACTTGTTATGTGCTGCTGCAGAGAGCATATATGCCAACAGTAAGAAAGACCAAACTATCGCAATCTCATCAACTAAAACTAGTACTGCAGAAAGTAATACATCCACTTCCAAACTTGAAGAGGAACTTAAAATTACTTCTCGGCTTCAAAAATTTGCATTTAATGATCTTAAGATGGCCACTAAAAATTGTAGGCCTGATAGTTTTCTTGGTGAATGGGAATTTGGTTGTGTATTTAAGGGGTGGATCGAAGAGAATGGGACAGCACATGTGAAATCTGGAACTGGTGGTGCAAGTGGAGCAAGGAAAGCACGGCCTTGATACTTCTGCATCTCTTAGTTATATCGTAATATTTTGTTATTTTTGTGATCAACTTATAACTATTATACTTATCATGTTTTGTTAGATTTTGACCGAAACAAGTAATCTTATCCATGTATCTATGTTTTGTCATAATAGTTGAAATTGTATGACTTTAAAGTTTATTCAAGTATGAGTTTAAAGTTTATATTCGAATTAATTTAACATTGCATATCTTAGTTGGAATTGTTTTGTGTATTATTTTGATTTCTTTGGATGAAATTGATTAAAACTGGGAGGTCTTTTTAAGTAACAAGCTATTCAAAAATTACCACTAAAAATGTTGCCTTTGCCTTATAAAGTGTTGGCAAAAATAATTCAATTGGTGTAGCTATAACGTGATGAGGTGTTGCCAAAATAAGAAATGTTAATCGAGTATTGTTTCCATAAATGGAGAAAGATGTTGCAATAACAATTAAATCAACATCAATATTGTGTTGCTATTGACTTGAGGGTGTTGCCATAGAGTTGAAACCAACACCAGTGTTAGTGTTATTGGAACTTATTAGCAAAATGCTTCTCCATCTGCTTTACTTGTTTACTGGCATCATGTAGCGATATTATCATCCCATAGATCTTAAACATTGTATCTCCTGATATTTGTCAAAGTATAATATTTATGTACACTGCTGGTGATACATGGAATGATTTAGCTACATGATTTGCTCATACGAATATACCAAAGGTCTTTATTGTCAAATGTGAAATTGCTTATCTTAGTCAGAGATCAATGTTTGTTTCCATTCCACTAAATTTAGGGCTCTTAATGATAAACCCGAGTAAATTTCTGAGTTGCCTTACTATAGCTGTAATAAGTGTATATGTGAAGTCAATAACAAATTGAACTTGTACATAAGAAAAAGTCTTCTCTCTCAATTTCTTATGGGATTAAACGATTCTTTACAGTCACTCGAGGTCATCTTCTCATGATAATACCTCATTCATCCTAAAGGGAAGCATATGAAATGAAGAATATCAAAGAGAAAATATGTCTTCTAATGTGTTTGTTGGGTCATCTGCTATGTCATTTAAGACAATGAATATGGTAACAGACACTTCAATCTATGAAGAAGAAAAATAGTGCCCGTGACACTTCAACCACTCCCTTCTGTGAATTTTGTCAAATGACAGGACACCTTCATGATAAATATTTCTGCCTTTATAACTACCTTGAATGGCCCAAAATATTTGGTAAACCCAAATCTAAACCTAGAAATCAACAAAATAAAGGTAAATCTCAAGCTAATAGTGTTATTCTTGACAAGAACTCTTAGTCTTTCTCCAAGACTTCAGATCTTCAAGTGAAACATCAGTCAACTCTTTCTCTGATGGCCAATTCAAGGAACCTATGCAGATGATTTAGGCTACGAATAGAGAAATACTTATTGCTCCTAATTCTGGAAGGTAATCTTCAACAAATGCTCTTCGTGGAGCACGTATATTTTATCAACTTGCTAGTTATACTAATGCTCATCTCCAAATTATTCAATGTTAAAAAAGGATGAGGCTTGGGGTCGGAAAGTTAAAAAATCTTAACTTGGCTATGCTCGCTAAACAAGGAAGGTGGCTAGTGAATAATGATAATCCAGGCACAGTATTATCCTGATGGAGATTTTTTGACAGCACATCTTGGGCCAACCCTTGTTACATGTGGAATAGTATTCTGGTAACTCAATATTTGGTTAAAAGAGGATGTGGGAGAAGGATTGAAGATGATAAGGGAACAAACATTTGGAAAATACCGTGGTTATCATGCCCATAAAATGGTATTTTTCACTAGAATTGAAAGATAGTAAAGTTAGTGGTCTAAATAATGTGGCTCAAAACAGGTGGGATAATGATATCATAAATGATCTTGGTAATGAAAGAGACGGACAGCTGATTAAACAGATTCCTATTCAAAGAAGAAATAGGGCAGATTCGTGCTTCTGGAACTACGCCCAAAATGCTCAAATGCAATACTTTATTAATATGGCAATAGGCCAAAAAAGCATTGCAGCCTGTTTTTGACTTTTGCAACAGAAAATGGGCATTACATCAGCGGCGAACGTTGGATTTGACTCCTAATGCAATGCTTTTTGTCATCAACTACAACGATACAAATCAGTGCATTAGGAGCATACTCCAATAAAATAAGTCAATTGTGTGACTTGGAATGTCACGTGCTCTGCCACGTAAAATTTTAACACGTCATAATATGACATGTCATCATTTACCACCTCGGAATATTGATCCACAGGTGCCACATGGTGGGACCCAGTTTTTAGATGAATGACGTATATTAAATTAAATTTAGCTCATATACTGATATTATGTCCAATTTATCAAAAAATAAAACGAGTTTAAACTTTTAGGTACAAGTGATTGTATAGTTACAAATATATAGTAATTTTTTCTATATTTTAAAGCACTCCACGTAACTAAATTATTTTTTTGAAATATCTTTATTTTTAATATAAAAAAAATGAAAATGTCATAACACACAAAGAGTTTGAGAAAATAATTCACTTTAATGAGAATGGTTGATTTTAATCACAAGAAAATACAACACATTGGTTAAAAACTCCCCTCGATATCTATTAGATTATATTTAAATCCCTCTAATAACAATAAATTAAGTTAATATTCATTTCCCTAATTAGAGGCAAATGCCAAGTTATTTACATCATTGAATTCTAAAAAATAGGTTTCCTTTATAGATTAAATCTAGGGAACCACAATAGGGTAACTATATTGCTTACTAAATCTAATCTAGGGAACAACATCGCGCTAAATAAAAATTCTCATTATTATTATGTGATTAATCGCATCCTTATTTAAGTTTTTTGATTTCTAGCACCATACCTGTCTATTCTAATATATATAAATTTTTACCAAGAATTTGCCTCTAGAATGTTGAAATAGCTACGAGACATCATTTTTTTAAAGGTTTTACACATTCAAGTATTTTCGGTTAAAAATAAACATTTATATTTTTGATAAAAGATTATAATTATATGATTTTTTTGACACAGAATATAATAAATTTGGAGTTGATTTTATTTTCATTTTAGTAGCTTATTAATTTGAAATACAAGTAACTCTTGGTACTTTTTGTATATGTAATTTTTTTGTAAAATTTGAAGTTTAATAAAATTAGTAAATAATAAATAATTATTTCAAAAATCTAGCTTATGAGATGAGGTGGTTACTTGGATTTCAACGAGCACTCAATGAAATTTAAGTGAAGTGAAAATATTAAAGTGAGAGGCAGTGAAATTTAGCTAAAATATTGAGCCCCAAAGGTAGCCGCCATACCCATATTTTGAAATTTAGGTGAAAATAATGAGCGGCAAAGATAAGCGCTAGAGACAAAGAAATATATTGATTCTTTTTGAGAAATTTAGCATCTTCCAAATCAAGTATAAAATCATTCCCCTTGTCTCACTTCAACTAAGAAGACCTTGAACTAGGGTGTGGAGCAAAAGGGTTTCAAGTTGAGGGATTGTGTTAATTTTCAAGCTTGAGGTTTCAAATAAAAGTTAAGATTTAAAGTTGAAGCATTTACAGGGGCTTAGAGTTTAACATCCAACTGAGTGCACATCAAAGCATGGTTCTAATGATGAATGCTCAACCAAATACTTATATTCCACCTCCTTCTAATCCTACTTACGAACAGGTATATTATATTTATTTTGTAAATGATGTTTGAATAATAGTTACATACAGTTGTGAGATACAAATTGTATTCAAGGTCTTTTCTTTTAAATGTAGATAATAAATCATGCAGTCTCAACTCTGGGGAGCAGAAAGGGTTCAAGCTGCATAGCAATAGCCAAATTTGTAGAAAACAATTACGATCATCTTCCAACTAATTTTAGAAAGACCCTGCTTCGTAAGCTTAAAACAACTAGTTGATGTTGGAAAGCTCATCAGAGTGAAGAATTCATTTAAGCTTCCCCTTAAATGAAAAACAAGATATGAAAAGATTTCATAAGATTCTTTTTTTATTTCATGAATCATTAATACTATATAGATCATTAATATTTCCATGGTTTTTGTTGACAATTCTCAAACTTTACATATATGGTGGGTGAATTGTGATTTCCTTAATTATTTTTTTGTTGTTAATTTCTTAACTACCGCAATATCTATATTTTCAAGATGAATTAATTTAGGGTGAGTACAATTTTACAATTTATAATCAACTAGTGAAATAGATTCACCCACTTCTATAAGCAAAAATAAATATTATTTAATTTAATGATGTTAAAAAGTTGGGTTATATAATATGTATGTGGGAACAAATATAAAGCATGCCTGGTCAAATATTTTTATTACCTTGATATTGAAGAAATGTTGTGCAAATTTTTTGAAAGTTTAGAGTTTTATACCAAGTTGGTAATGGGATATTTTTATAATTGAAGAAGTATTAGAAACTCATTTTGACTATTATTTTTTTCATGCTAAGTTCATGACGGTGGAAGAACTCAAGATGTTGAGAATTATATGTGCCATTGTGGTAGCAAGCTAGGGTGCATTATATACAAAATTTACAAATAAAAAGTAAAAAATTAGGATGTAATAATTTCTGTTAACTAAAATGACAAAATAATATAATTATATGAATAAATTATCTCTACCTACTTTTGAACACAAGCTTTTTATTTACAATATATACATTAAAAAATTACTTTAACCGCTATAAAAATATAGTCATCTCCCCTCCATACCATATGTATACATTTTTATTGTAACACACCATCAGTGAATGATTTTTTAACACCCCACTGCACAAGAGTTGATAATTTGTTATATAAATTACCAAGATTTATTTTAGTAGGCAGGGGAATAGATTCTCATTTCTCAGGGTTTGCCTTCTATTTTAGTACATTCTTATTTATCAGGGTTTGCCTTCTATTTTAGTATACTCAAGGAGGTAGACTTGTCTCGCTTTTGTGCGATGTGGTGGTTGTGTTGAAAATGAATTGGATGGTGTATTAGGAGATGTGGATATCTCGCATCAACAATACTTTCGGCAACTATATAGCTGGTGTCTGGCAGGTAGATAGCTGGGGTGCGTTTGGAATGGTGGTGAAAATCACATGTGCTCAACTCTCACAAAAAATATTTGTTCATAACATGAGGCCTCTAAACTCATTAGTTGCAACTGAGTCCTCTGAACATTGCAATATCAATCGAATTAATGTGAGGGTCAATTGTGAAGCTACTGTTTTGGGGAAGATGCGTGCTGGATTGTCCGGGAAACCATTACCTTCATTTTTAATTTTCGGAATATTTGTATTCAGTTTGTTAAGCAATCCAGAAACAAAACGGCTAATTATTTAGCTCTATTTGTTTTTCAACCTGGTTGCATGATCAGTTCGGGTTTGTCCCGATTGAATCTCTTTCAAGTCATTAGTGAAATCTGCTTTAAATTTGGCAAAAAAAAGGTAGACTTTGACAAGATTTTCAAAATAAAATAAATTTTGATATGAATTATCACTTACAATATTTATACAACTACACAATGGGAACATATTCTCATTTCTTATGGTTTGTCTTCTATTTTAGTATATTCTCATTTCTTAAGGTTTGTCTTGTATTTAAGTATATTTACTCGGTAGACTTTGACAAGATTTTCAAAATAAAACAATTTCGATATGAATTATCACTTACAATATTTGAGTCTGCTTTTCAAAATGTGCTTGGTCAAATTGTTCACACATATAAAGGCTTGAATACAACTACACAAAACCAACCTCAACCTCACCTAAATTCTACCAAGTCGTGTCCAATTTACGAGCCCCGGTAAATTCTAACATATAACAGTAGCAAATTAATACTTTGTATTTGTTATATTTTTTTAAATTGGACCATATTTGTTGGCTCCAATTTTATCCCCAAAAAATGGATGGAATTTTTCTGCTAATGAATTTATTTGGCACTCCTAAATTTAAATAATTTCACTCGATTTTAAACTAATATTTTTTCTAGAAATGGACCAAAATGTCACTTTGGGATATAAAATGGCAAAAATGTCACTTCTAAAAATTATGGCCCAATATCGTTTAATGTTTCAAAAATAACCCAAAATGTATAAAGGTTCACTTCAAAATGTATGAGGGTAAACCAGAAAACACCACTTCAGTTGTGGATGAGATTATGATGATAAATCACATATTCGTTCATGGTTAAAAGCATCAATGCCTAGGGAATAAACTGAATTGAATTGAACAAAGTGAGCACACCTCACATTTATATTTGTCATAACATATTTCAGGCTATTTACGGGAGATAGATTGTTGTATTTATTTAGTTTACCTAGAGTCTAGCCGTGTTGTATTCCCCACCGCGTCATTCCATACACAGACATATTTGATAGCTTGTCTGTTGATAATATCTTTCTTATGGGCTACAATTTATGTGTTCAATACCGTGCTTTAGAAATCCTTGTATAAGCAAATTCTCTATGGTCCGCCCAAGTTCTTCTTTTATTGTATTTTTCCATATATTTGTATATTTTATTCTTTTTCTGTATCAGTCACAGTAATCCGTTTCTACCCTTTTAGGTCGAGACAGTGACATAATTTGGTGTTATTTTTCTTCTTTTTGCTCTAGGGCTGCAGTTCTCCACAGCAAAGGTTAGTTGATATTTGTTTGTTTTTTTGCCCTGTACAAGCTGAGCTACATTGAATTAGTGCCAACACTGGTTCCTAATTTTATATCCTTCTAATGATAGCTAAAAGTTGTTCGAGCAGTCGTGGTTATGGGAGGCCTGCTTCAGATATTCAGGTTTTTATATAAAATTTCTAATCGCACTGGTGTCATCTTATTAATAATTATTTCCCAACTAGTTTTTTATACATCAGTGATCTTTTTGTTATATACGTTTGAACTGTTAGTTTTCTGTTCCTTGGGTTTTTATATACTTCTGCAGCAGAATGATTTGATTTAATATCTTGCTTATAGTTTGTTAATATATTAGCATATATCAATCCTGTCAGACTTGTTCTGTGCTGCTGCAGAGAGCATATATGACAACAGTAAGAAAGACCAAACTATCGCAATCTCATCAACTAAAACTAGTACTGCAGAAAGTAATACATCCACTTCCAAACTTGAAGAGGAACTTAAAATTACTTCTCGGCTTCAACAATTTGCATTTAATGATCTTAAGATGGCCACTAAAAATTGTAGGTCTGATAGTTTTCTTGGTGAATGGGAATTTGGTTGTGTATTTAAGGGGTGGATCGAAGAGAATGGGACAGCACATGTGAAATCTGGAACTGGTGGTGCAAGTGGAGCAAGGAAAGCACGGCCTTGATACTTCTGCATCTCTTAGTTATATCGTAATATTTTGTTATTTTTGTGATCAACTTATAACTATTATACTTATCATGTTTTGTTAGATTTTGACCGAAACAAGTAATCTTATCCATGTATCTATGTTTTGTCATAATAGTTGAAATTGTATGACTTTAAAGTTTATTCAAGTATGAGTTTAAAGTTTATATTCGAATTAATTTGACATTGCATATCTTAGTTGGAATTGGTTTGTGTTTTATTTTGATTTCTTTGGATGAAATTGATTAAAACTGGGAGGTCTTTTTAAGTAACAAGCTATTCAAAAATTACCACTAAAAATGTTGCATTTGCCTTATAAAGTGTTGGCAAAAATAATTCAATTGGTGTAGCTATAACGTGATGAGGTGTTGGCAAAATAAGAAATATTAATCGAGTAGTGTTGCCATAAATGGAGAAAGATGTTGCAATAACAATTAAATCAACATCAATATTGTGTTGCTATTGACTTGAGGGTGTTGCCATAGAGTTAAAACCAACACCAGTGTTAGTGTTGTTGGAACTTATTTGCAAAATGCTTCTCCATCTGCTTTACTTGTTTACTGGCATCATGTAGCGATATTATCATCCCATAGATCTTAAACATTATATCTCCTGATATTTGTCAAAGTATAATATTTATGAACACTGCTGGTGATACATGGAATGATTTAGCTACATGATTTGCTCATACGAATATACCTAAGGTCTTTATTGTCAAATGTGAAATTGCTTATCTTAGTCAGAGATCAATGTTTGTTTCCATTCTACTAAATTTAGGGCTCTTAATGATAAACCCGAGTAAATTTCTGAGTTGCCTTACTATAGCTGCAATAAGTGTATATGTAAAGTCAATAACAAATTAAACTTGTACATAAGAAAAAGTCTTCTCTCTCAATTTCTTATGGGAATAAATGATTCTTTACCGTCACTCGAGGTCATCTTCTCATGATAATACCTCATTCATCCTAAAGGGAAGCATATGAAATGAAGAATATCAAAGAGAAAACATGTCTTCTAATGTGTTTGTTGGGTCATCTGCAATGTCATTTAAGACAATGAATATGGTAACACACACTTCAATCTATGAAGAAGAAAAATAGTATCCGTGACACTTCAACCACTCCCTTCTGTGAATTTTGTCAAATGACAGGACACCTTCATGATAAATATTTCTGCCTTTATAACTACCTTGAATGGCCCAAAATATTTGGTAAACCCAAATCTAAACCTAGAAATCAACAAAATAAAGGTAAATATCAAGCTAATAGTGTTATTCTTGACAAGAACTCTTAGTCTTTCTCCAAGACTTCAGATCTTCAAGTGAAACATCAGTCAACTCTTTCTCTGATGGCCAATTTAAGGAACTTATACAGATGATTTAGGCTACGAATAGAGAAATACTTATTGCTCCTAATTCTGGAAGGTAATCTTCAACAAATGTTCTTCGTGGAGCACGTATATTTTATTAACTTGTTAGTTATACTAATGCTCATCTCTAAATTATTCAATGTTAAAAAAGGATGAGGCTTGGGGTCGAAAAGTTAAAAAATCTTAACTTGGATATGCTCGCTAAACAAGGAAGGAGGCTAGTGAATAATGATAATCCAGGCACCCCTGATGGAGATTTTTTGACAGCACATCTTGGGCCAACCTTTGTTACATGTGGCATAGTATTCTGTTAACTCAATATTTGGTTAGAAGAGGATGTGGGAGAAGGATTGGAGATGATAACGGAACAAACATTTGGAAAATACCATGGTTATCATGCCAATAAAATGGTATTTTTCACTAGAATTGAAAGATAGTAAAGTTAGTGGTCTAAATAATGTGGCTCAAAACAGGTGGGATAATGATATCATAAATGATCTTGGTAATGAAAGAGACGGGCAGCTGATTAAACAGATTCCTATTCAAAGAAGAAATAGGGCAGATTCGTGCTTCTGGAACTACGCCCAAAATGCTCAAATGCAATACTTTATTAATATGGCAATAGGCCAAAAAAGCATTGCAGCCTGTTTTTGAATTTTGCAACAGAAAATGGGCATTACATCAGCAGCGAACGTTGGATTTGACTCCTAATGCAATGTTTTTGTCATCAACTACAACGATACAAATCAGTGCATCAGGAGCATACTCCAATAAAATAAGTCAATTGTGTGACTTGGAATGTCACGTCATCTGCCACGTAAAATTTTAACACATCATAATATGACATGTCATCATTTACCATCTCGGAATATTGATCCACAGGTGTGGCCCAGTTTTTAGATGAATGACGTATATTAAATTAAATTTAGTTCATATACTGATATTATGTCCAATTTATCAAAAAATAAAACGAGTTTAAACTTTTAGGTACAAGTGATTGTATAGTTACAAATATATAGTAATTTTTTCTATATTTTAAAGCACTCCACGTTACTAAATTATTTTTTTGAAATATCTTTATTTCTAATATAAAATAAAATTGAATCTTTAAACAATGAAAATGTCATAACACACAAAGAGTTTGAGAAAATAATTCACTTTAATGAGAATGTTTGATTTTAATCACAAGAAAATACAACACCTTGGTTAAAAACTCCCCTCGATATCTATTAGATTATATTTAAATCCCTCTAATAACAATAAATTAAGTTAATATTCATTTCCCTAATTTGAGGCAAATGCCAAGTTATTTACATCATTGAATTCTAAAAAATAGGTTTCCTTTATAGATTAAATCTAGGGAACCACAATAGGGTAACTATATTGCTTACTAAATCTAATCTAGGGAACAACATCGCCCTAAATAAAAATTCTCATTATTATTATGTGATTAATCGCATCCTTATTTAAGTTTTTTAATTTCTAGCACCATACCTGTCTATTCTAATATATATAAATTTTTACCAAGAATTTGCCTCTAGAATGTTGAAACAGAAGGGACATCATTTTTTAAAGGTTTTACACATTCAAGTATTTTCGGTTAAAAATAAACATTTATATTTTTGATAAAAGATTATAATTATATGATTTTTTTGACAGAATATAATAAATTTGGAGTTGATTTTATTTTCATTTTAGTAGCTTATTAATTTGAAATACAAGTAACTCTTGGTACTTTTTGTATATGTAATTTTTTTGTAAAATTTCAAGTTTAACAAATTAGTAAATAATAAATAATTATTTCAAAAATCTAGCTTATGAGATGACCTGGTTACTTGGATTTCAACGAGCACTCAATGAAATTTAAGTGAAGTGAAAATATTAAAGTGAGAGGCAGTGAAATTTAGCTAAAATATTGAGCCCCAAAGGTAGTTGCCTTACCCATATTTTGAAATTTAGGTGAAAATAATGAGCGGCAAAGATAGGCGCCAGGGACAAAGAAATATATTGTTTCTTTTTGAGAAATTTAGCATCTTCCAAATCAAGTATAAAATCATTCCCCTTGTCTCACTTCAACTAAGAAGACCTTGAACTAGGGTGTGGAGCAAAAGGGTTTCAAGTTGAGGGATTGTGTTAATTTTCAAGCTTGAGGTTTCAAATAAAAGTTAAGATTTAAAGTTGAAACATTTACAGGGGCTTAAAGTTGAACATCCAACTGAGTGCACATCAAAGCATGGTTCTAATGATGAATGCTGAGCCAAATACTTATATTCCACCTCCTTCTAATCCTACTTACGAACATGTATATTATATTTATTTTTTTCCCGAAAACTGGATGGAATTTTTCTGCTAATGAATTTATTTGGCACTCCTAAATTTAAATAATTTCACTCAATTTTAAACTAATATTTTTTCGAGAAATGGACCAAAATATCACTTTGGGATATAAAATGGCAAAAATGTCACTTCTGAAAATTATGGCCCAATATCGTTTAATGTTTCAAAAATAAGCCAAAACTCTATTTCATCATTTCAGCTATGTTTCAAACCTCCACTTAGGTGTTATTACGGGTACAAACTTAATTTAATTTGTTAATCTGGGGTTTATAATCCTTAATTTTGGGGCATTTTTTTATTATTTGTTTACAAATTCTAATTTTAATTTGTTAATTATGGGGATTTCAAATCCTAATTTTGGGGGATTTATATTTGTGCCCTATTTATATCGGTTCCGATTGTTAGATTTCTCTACGAGCTTTACTGGTCTATGGTATGCGATTGTTTCGATGTTTCGAGTGCTTTTTTTTGTTGATTTTGATGAATTTGTTGAATTTATGGTGTGATTTCATGTTTTGTGTTTGTGTAGGTTCGCGGTGACTTGTCGTTTCAGAGGTGCAAATCGCGATTGATTCGGTTGAGTTTTCCGATAGGGAGGATGATGAAGGCGTTGCTTCGGATTTTGCGGATATTGTTACTCAAATGGCTCAGGATGTGAGTCATTTTTGTCGAGTTCATGTAATATTATGTATTTATGTTGTGATAAGAGTTTAGTGTTGGTTTGCGCTTTTTGTTTGTCTCGAGAAATGTTGTAGTTATTGGAATTGAACTAAGTTGAGCTAAGTTTAGTGAAGCGGAACTTGAGTTTGAGGGAGTGGTAGTGTGGGAATATAATATGGATTTATGTAGTTGATTTTCTATAATACTGTAGGTGATTTATTTGGATGGTGTTAAATAGTTAGAAACCAGATAAAGAATTTTTGTCTGGATTGTACATGTAGAATATGGTGGTGAGTTGCACGTGCCGAAATAAATGGATAAATCAACAATTTGTATCACGAGTAACTATAAGTGCTTACCTAAATAGTACATTTTCTTCTAAATGCTAGGGGTCATAATTGTCGATGTTTTTTGTTGTTGTTGTAGCATTGTGTAATATTCTTCATTTGTGTAGAGGATTTTTAGTAGGGTATGATGAAATCCAAACATTTGCCCCATATAAAAATAAAAGTAGGCATGTCCTAATTCGTAAAAGTTATATGTTGTTATTGCTTATAAACTAGTTTGATACACTTGTGAGATAAAAACAAACACATTCCTACTCTAACAGGTTTGGAATTTACTGGTTCAAGTTTGTTTTCATTCAAACTCTTTGGTTCCCTTGAAGCACGTAAGGAATCCAGGCTCCAATTATATTTAGTAGTAAAAAGTTTTTACATAGTTGTTGTAAATAGATTTAGGCGATGTTGAGGTGTTAGGGTGTTGTAGAGCCAAAGATATAAAACCATCTATCTGGTAAATGAGGTGGAGCCAAAAATTGTACTACTTGTATTTAATTTGCTAAAGCACTTGAGCTTATTGGTTAGGAGTTCAAATAATTTATAAAATATTGGGTAAATGATGATATCATGCTTATGAACTTGTTCATTTTTGTGTATGAAGCACCTTCTTAATTATTTTATCCACAAGCAGTTTGCTAATTGTGTGAAACTGTGCTTGGAGTCGTTTGCTTATTTATGATCACAAGTTCACCTTGCAAGGAGTCGTTCAATATTATTAAAGTACTACTGATGAATTAGATATATGATGTGCAAATTGACTTATCTCGGAAGCAGGAACATATAAAGGTTCATTTCAAAATTTATGAGGGTAAACCAGAAAACACCACTTTAGTTGTGGATGAGATTATGATGATAAATCACATTTTCGTTCATGGTTAAAAGCATCAATGCCTAGGGAATAAACTAAATTGAATCAAACAAAGTGAGCACACCTCACATTTATATTTTTCATAAAATATTTGAGGTTATTTACAGGAGAGAGATTGTTGTATTTATTTAGTTTACCTGGAGTCTACCCGTGTTATATTCCCCACCACGTCATTCCATACACAGACATATTTGATAGCTTGTCTGTTGATAATATCTTTCGTATGGGCTACAATTTATGTGTTCAATACCGTGCTTTGGAAATCCTTGTATTAGCAAATTCTCTATGGTCTGCCCAATTTCTTCTTTTATTGTATTTTTCCATATATTTGTATATTTTATTCTTTTTCTGCATCAGTCATAGTAATTCGTTTCTATCCTTTTAGGTCGAGACAGTGACATAATTTTGGTGTTATTTTTCTTCTTTTTGCTCTAGGGCTGCAGTTCTCCACATCAAAGGTTAGTTGATATTTGTTTGTTTTTTTGCCCTGTACAAGCTGAGCTACATTGAATTAGTGTCACCACTGGTTCCTAATTTTATATCCTTCTAATGATAGCTAAAAGTTGTTTGAGCAGTCGTGGTTATGGGAGGCCTGCTTCAGATATTCAGGTTTTTATATAAAATTTCTAATCGCACTGGTGTCATCTTATTAATAATTATTTCCCAACTAGTTTTTTATACATCAGTGATCTTTTTGTTATATACGTTTGAACTGTTAGTCTTCTGTTCCTTGGGTTTTTATATGCTTCTGCAGCAGAATGATTTGATTTAATATCCTGCTTATAGTTTGTTAATATATTAGCATATATTAATCCTGTCAGACTTGTTATGTGCTGCTGCAGAGAGCATATATGCTAACAGTAAGAAAGACCAAACTATCGCAATCTCATCAACTAAAACTAGTACTGCAGAAAGTAATACATCCACTTCCAAACTTGAAGAGGAACTTAAAATTACTTCTCGGCTTCAAAAATTTGCATTTAATGATCTTAAGATGGCCACTAAAAATTGTAGGCCTGATAGTTTTCTTGGTGAATGGGAATTTGGTTGTGTATTTAAGGGGTGGATCGAAGAGAATGGGACAGCACATGTGAAATCTGGAACTGGTGGTGCAAGTGGAGCAAGGAAAGCACGGCCTTGATACTTCTGCATCTCTTAGTTATATCGTAATATTTTGTTATTTTTGTGATCAACTTATAACTATTATACTTATCATGTTTTGTTAGATTTTGACCGAAACAAGTAATCTTATCCATGTATCTATGTTTTGTCATAATAGTTGAAATTGTATGACTTTAAAGTTTATTCAAGTATGAGTTTAAAGTTTATATTCGAATTAATTTGACATTGCATATCTTAGTTGGAATTGGTTTGTGTATTATTTTGATTTCTTTGGATGAAATTGATTAAAACTGGGAGGTCTTTTTAAGTAACAAGCTATTCAAAAATTACCACTAAAAATGTTGCCTTTGCCTTATAAAGTGTTGGCAAAAATAATTCAATTGGTGTAGCTATAACGTGATGAGGTGTTGCCAAAATAAGAAATGTTAATCGAGTAGTGTTGCCATAAATGGAGAAAGATGTTGCAATAACAATTAAATCAACATCAATATTGTGTTACTATTGACTTGAGGGTGTTGTCATAGAGTTAAAACCAACTCCAGTGTTAGTGTTGTTGGAACTTATTTGCAAAATGCTTCTCCATCTGCTTTACTTGTTTACTGGCATCATGTAGCGATATTATCATCCCATAGATCTTAAACATTGTATCTCCTGATATTTGTCAAAGTATAATATTTATGTACACTGCTGGTGATACATGGAATGATTTAGCTACATGATTTGCTCATACGAATATACCTAAGGTCTTTATTGTCAAATGTGAAATTGCTTATCTTAGTCAGAGATCAATGTTTGTTTCCATTCCACTAAATTTAGGGCTCTTAATGATAAACCCGAGTAAATTTCTGAGTTGCCTTACTATAGCTGCAATAAGTGTATATGTGAAGTCAATAACAAATTGAACTTGTACATAAGAAAAAGTCTTCTCTCTCAATTTCTTATGGGATTAAACGATTCTTTACAGTCACTCGAGGTCATCTTCTCATGATAATACCTCATTCATCCTAAAGGGAAGCATATGAAATGAAGAATATCAAAGAGAAAACATGTCTTCTAATGTGTTTGTTGGGTCATCTGCTATGTCATTTAAGACAATGAATATGGTAACAGACACTTCAATCTATGAAGAAGAAAAATAGTGTCCGTGACACTTCAACCACTCCCTTCTGTGAATTTTGTCAAATGACAGGACACCTTCATGATAAATATTTCTGCCTTTATAACTACCTTGAATGGCCCAAAATATTTGGTAAACCCAAATCTAAACCTAGAAATCAACAAAATAAAGGTAAATCTCAAGCTAATAGTGTTATTCTTGACAAGAACTCTTAGTCTTTCTCCAAGACTTCAGATCTTCAAGTGAAACATCAGTCAACTCTTTCTCTGATGGCCAATTCAAGGAACTTATGCAGATGATTTAGGCTACGAATAGAGAAATACTTATTGCTCCTAATTCTGGAAGGTAATCTTCAACAAATGTTCTTCGTGGAGCACGTATATTTTATTAACTTGCTAGTTATACTAATGCTCATCTCCAAATTATTCAATGTTAAAAAGGATGAGGCTTGGGGTCGAAAAGTTAAAAAATCTTAACTTGGATATGCTCGCTAAACAAGGAAGGAGGCTAGTGAATAATGATAATCCAGGCACAGTATTTTCCTGATGGAGATTTTTTGACAGCACATCTTGGGCCAACCTTTGTTACATGTGGCATAGTATTCTGTTAACTCAATATTTGGTTAGAAGAGGATGTGGGAGAAGGATTGGAGATGATAACGGAACAAACATTTGGAAAATACCATGGTTATCATGCCAATAAAATGGTATTTTTCACTAGAATTTGAAAGATAGTAAAGTTAGTGGTCTAAATAATGTGGCTCAAAACAGGTGGGATAATGATATCATAAATGATCTTGGTAATGAAAGAGACGGGCAGCTGATTAAACAGATTCCTATTCAAAGAAGAAATAGGGCAGATTCGTGCTTCTGGAACTACGCCCAAAATGCTCAAATGCAATACTTTATTAATATGGCAATAGGTCAAAAAAGCATTGCAGCCTGTTTTTGAATTTTGCAACAGAAAATGGGCATTACATCAGCGGCGAACGTTGGATTTGACTCCTAATGCAATGCTTTTTGTCATCAACTACAACGATACAAATCAGTGCATCAGGAGCATACTCCAATAAAATAAGTCAATTGTGTGACTTGGAATGTCACGTCATCTGCCACGTAAAATTTTAACACAGTCATAATATGACATGTCATCATTTACCATCTCGGAATATTGATCCACAGGTGCCACATGGTGTGGCCCAGTTTTTAGATGAATGACGTATATTAAATTAAATTTAGTTCATATACTGATATTATGTCCAATTTATCAAAAAATAAAACGAGTTTAAACTTTTAGGTACAAGTGATTGTATAGTTACAAATATATAGTAATTTTTTCTATATTTTAAAGCACTCCACGTTACTAAATTATTTTTTTGAAATATCTTTATTTCTAATATAAAATAAAATTGAATCTTTAAACAATGAAAATGTCATAACACATAAAGAGGTTGAGAAAATAATTCACTTTAATGAGAATGTTTGATTTTAATCACAAGAAAATACAACACATTGGTTAAAAACTCCCCTCGATATCTATTAGATTATATTTAAATCCCTCTAATAACAATAAATTAAGTTAATATTCATTTCCCTAATTTGAGGCAAATGCCAAGTTATTTACATCATTGAATTCTAAAAAATAGGTTTCCTTTATAGATTAAATCTAGGGAACCACAATAGGGTAACTATATTGCTTACTAAATCTAATCTAGGGAACAACATCGCGCTAAATAAAAATTCTCATTATTATTATGTGATTAATCGCATCCTTATTTAAGTTTTTTAATTTCTAGCACCATACCTGTCTATTCTAATATATATAAATTTTACCAAGAATTTGCCTCTAGAATGTTGAAACAGTAAGGGACATCATTTTTTAAAGGTTTTACACATTCAAGTATTTTCGGTTAAAAATAAACATTTATATTTTTGATAAAAGATTATAATTATATGATTTTTTTGACAGAATATAATAAATTTGGAGTTGATTTTATTTTCATTTTAGTAGCTTATTAATTTGAAATACAAGTAACTCTTGGTACTTTTTGTATATGTAATTTTTTTGTAAAATTTCAAGTTTAACAAATTAGTAAATAATAAATAATTATTTCAAAAATCTAGCTTATGAGATGACCTGGTTACTTGGATTTCAACGAGCACTCAATGAAATTTAAGTGAAGTGAAAATATTAAAGTGAGAGGCAGTGAAATTTAGCTAAAATATTGAGCCCCAAAGGTAGTCGCCTTACCCATATTTTGAAATTTAGGTGAAAATAATGAGCGGCAAAGATAGGCGCCAGGGACAAAGAAATATATTGTTTCTTTTTGAGAAATTTAGCATCTTCCAAATCAAGTATAAAATCATTCCCCTTGTCTCACTTCAACTAAGAAGACCTTGAACTAGGGTGTGGAGCAAAAGGGTTTCAAGTTGAGGGATTGTGTTAATTTTCAAGCTTGAGGTTTCAAATAAAAGTTAAGATTTAAAGTTGAAGCATTTACAGGGGCTTAGAGTTTAACATCCAACTGAGTGCACATCAAAGCATGGTTCTAATGATGAATGCTGAGCCAAATACTTATATTCCACCTCCTTCTAATCCTACTTACGAACAGGTATATTATATTTATTTTTTTCCCGAAAACTGGATGGAATTTTTCTGCTAATGAATTTATTTGGCACTCCTAAATTTAAATAATTTCACTCGATTTTAAACTAATATTTTTTCGAGAAATGGATCCAAAATATCACTTTGGGATATAAAATGGCAAAAATGTCACTTCTGAAAATTATGGCCCAATATCGTTTAATGTTTCAAAAATAAGCCAAAACTCTATTTCATCATTTCAGCTATGTTTCAAACCTCCACTTAGGTGTTATTACGGGTACAAACTTAATTTAATTTGTTAATCTGGGGTTTATAATCCTTAATTTTGGGGCATTTTTTTATTATTTGTTTACAAATTCTAATTTTAATTTGTTAATTATGGGGATTTCAAATCCTAATTTTGGGGGATTTATATTTGTGCCCTATTTATATCGGTTCCGATTGTTAGATTTTCTCTACGAGCTTTACTGGTCTATTGTATGCGATTGTTTCGATGTTTCGAGTGCTTTTTTTTGTTGAATTTGATGAATTTATTGAATTTATGGTGTGATTTCATGTTTTGTGTTTGTGTAGGTTCGCGGTGACTTGTCGTTTCAGAGGTGCAAATCGCGATTGATTCGGTTGAGTTTTCCGATAGGGAGGATGATGAAGGCGTTGCTTCGGATTTTGCGGATATTGTTACTCAAATGGCTCAGGACTGTGAGTCATTTTTGTCGAGTTCATGTAATATTATGTATTTATGTTGTGATAAGAGTTTAGTGTTGGTTTGCGCTTTTTGTTTGTCTCGAGAAATGTTGTAGTTATTGGAATTGAACTAAGTTGAGCTAAGTTTAGTGAAGCGGAACTTGAGTTTGAGGGAGTGGTAGTGTGGGAATATAATATGGATTTATGTAGTTGATTTTCTATAATACTGTAGGTGATTTATTTGGATGGTGTTAAATAGTTAGAAACCAGATAAAGAATTTTTGTCTGGATTGTACATGTAGAATATGGTGGTGAGTTGCACGTGCCGAAATAAATGGATAAATCAACAATTTGTATCACGAGTAACTATAAGTGCTTACCTAAATAGTACATTTTCTTCTAAATGCTAGGGGTCATAATTGTCGATGTTTTTTGTTGTTGTTGTAGCATTAGTGTAATATTCTTCATTTGTGTAGAGGATTTTTAGTAGGGTATGATGAAATCCAAACATTTTGCCCCATATAAAAATGAAAAGTAGGCATGTCCTAATTCATAAAAGTTATATGTTGTTATTGCTTATAAACTAGTTTGATACACTTGTGAGATAAAAACAAACACATTCCTACTCTAACAGGTTTGGAATTTACTGGTTCAAGTTTGTTTTCATTCAAACTCTTTGGTTCCCTTGAAGCACGTAAGGAATCCAGGCTCCAATTATATTTAGTAGTAAAAAGTTTTTACATAGTTGTTGTAAATAGATTTAGGCGATGTTGAGGTGTTAGGGTGTTGTAGAGCCAAAGATATAAAACCATCTATCCTGGTAAATGAGGTGGAGCCAAAAATTGTACTACTTGTATTTAATTTGCTAAAGCACTTGAGCTTATTGGTTAGGAGTTCAAATAATTTATAAAATATTGGGTAAATGATGATATCATGCTTATGAACTTGTTCATTTTTGTGTATGAAGCACCTTCTTAATTATTTTATCCACAAGCAGTTTGCTAATTGTGTGAAACTGTGCTTGGAGTCGTTTGCTTATTTATGATCACAAGTTCACCTTGCAAGGAGTCGTTCAATATTATTAAAGTACTACTGATGAATTAGATATATGATGTGCAAATTGACTTATCTCGGAAGCAGGAACATATAAAGGTTCACTTCAAAATTTATGAGGGTAAACCAGAAAACACCACTTTAGTTGTGGATGAGATTATGATGATAAATCACATATTCGTTCATGGTTAAAAGCATCAATGCCTAGGGAATAAACTAAATTGAATCAAACAAAGTGAGCACACCTCACATTTATATTTTTCATAAAATATTTGAGGTTATTTACAGGAGAGAGATTGTTGTATTTATTTAGTTTACCTGGAGTCTACCCGTGTTATATTCCCCACCACGTCATTCCATACACAGACATATTTGATAGCTTGTCTGTTGATAATATCTTTCGTATGGGCTACAATTTATGTGTTCAATACCGTGCTTTGGAAATCCTTGTATTAGCAAATTCTCTATGGTCTGCCCAATTTCTTCTTTTATTGTATTTTTCCATATATTTGTATATTTTATTCTTTTTCTGCATCAGTCATAGTAATTCGATTCTATCCTTTTAGGTCGAGACAGTGACATAATTTGGTGTTATTTTTCTTCTTTTTGCTCTAGGGCTGCAGTTCTCCACATCAAAGGTTAGTTGATATTTGTTTGTTTTTTTGCCCTGTACAAGCTGAGCTACATTGAATTAGTGTCACCACTGGTTCCTAATTTTATATCCTTCTAATGATAGCTAAAAGTTGTTTGAGCAGTCGTGGTTATGGGAGGCCTGCTTCAGATATTCAGGTTTTTATATAAAATTTCTAATCGCACTGGTGTCATCTTATTAATAATTATTTCCCAACTAGTTTTTTATACATCAGTGATCTTTTTGTTATATACGTTTGAACTGTTAGTCTTCTGTTCCTTGGGTTTTTATATGCTTCTGCAGCAGAATGATTTGATTTAATATCCTGCTTATAGTTTGTTAATATATTAGCATATATTAATCCTGTCAGACTTGTTATGTGCTGCTGCAGAGAGCATATATGCTAACAGTAAGAAAGACCAAACTATCGCAATCTCATCAACTAAAACTAGTACTGCAGAAAGTAATACATCCACTTCCAAACTTGAAGAGGAACTTAAAATTACTTCTCGGCTTCAAAAATTTGCATTTAATGATCTTAAGATGGCCACTAAAAATTGTAGGCCTGATAGTTTTCTTGGTGAATGGGAATTTGGTTGTGTATTTAAGGGGTGGATCGAAGAGAATGGGACAGCACATGTGAAATCTGGAACTGGTGGTGCAAGTGGAGCAAGGAAAGCACGGCCTTGATACTTCTGCATCTCTTAGTTATATCGTAATATTTTGTTATTTTTGTGATCAACTTATAACTATTATACTTATCATGTTTTGTTAGATTTTGACCGAAACAAGTAATCTTATCCATGTATCTATGTTTTGTCATAATAGTTGAAATTGTATGACTTTAAAGTTTATTCAAGTATGAGTTTAAAGTTTATATTCGAATTAATTTGACATTGCATATCTTAGTTGGAATTGTTTTGTGTATTATTTTGATTTCTTTGGATGAAATTGATTAAAACTGGGAGGTCTTTTTAAGTAACAAGCTATTCAAAAATTACCACTAAAAATGTTGCCTTTGCCTTATAAAGTGTTGGCAAAAATAATTCAATTGGTGTAGCTATAACGTGATGAGGTGTTGCCAAAATAAGAAATGTTAATCGAGTAGTGTTGCCATAAATGGAGAAAGATGTTGCAATAACAATTAAATCAACATCAATATTGTGTTACTATTGACTTGAGGGTGTTGTCATAGAGTTAAAACCAACTCCAGTGTTAGTGTTGTTGGAACTTATTTGCAAAATGCTTCTCCATCTGCTTTACTTGTTTACTGGCATCATGTAGCGATATTATCATCCCATAGATCTTAAACATTGTATCTCCTGATATTTGTCAAAGTATAATATTTATGTACACTGCTGGTGATACATGGAATGATTTAGCTACATGATTTGCTCATACGAATATACCTAAGGTCTTTATTGTCAAATGTGAAATTGCTTATCTTAGTCAGAGATCAATGTTTGTTTCCATTCCACTAAATTTAGGGCTCTTAATGATAAACCCGAGTAAATTTCTGAGTTGCCTTACTATAGCTGCAATAAGTGTATATGTGAAGTCAATAACAAATTGAACTTGTACATAAGAAAAAGTCTTCTCTCTCAATTTCTTATGGGATTAAACGATTCTTTACAGTCACTCGAGGTCATCTTCTCATGATAATACCTCATTCATCCTAAAGGGAAGCATATGAAATGAAGAATATCAAAGAGAAAACATGTCTTCTAATGTGTTTGTTGGGTCATCTGCTATGTCATTTAAGACAATGAATATGGTAACAGACACTTCAATCTATGAAGAAGAAAAATAGTGTCCGTGACACTTCAACCACTCCCTTCTGTGAATTTTGTCAAATGACAGGACACCTTCATGATAAATATTTCTGCCTTTATAACTTCCTTGAATGGCCCAAAATATTTGGTAAACCCAAATCTAAACCTAGAAATCAACAAAATAAAGGTAAATCTCAAGCTAATAGTGTTATTCTTGACAAGAACTCTTAGTCTTTCTCCAAGACTTCAGATCTTCAAGTGAAACATCAGTCAACTCTTTCTCTGATGGCCAATTCAAGGAACTTATGCAGATGATTTAGGCTACGAATAGAGAAATACTTATTGCTCCTAATTCTGGAAGGTAATCTTCAACAAATGTTCTTCGTGGAGCACGTATATTTTATTAACTTGCTAGTTATACTAATGCTCATCTCCAAATTATTCAATGTTAAAAGAGGATGAGGCTTGGGGTCGAAAAGTTAAAAAATCTTAACTTGGATATGCTCCCTAAACAAGGAAGGAGGCTAGTGAATAATGATAATCCAGGCACAGTATTTTCCTGATGGAGATTTTTTGACAGCACATCTTGGGCCAACCTTTGTTACATGTGGCATAGTATTCTGGTAACTCAATATTTGGTTAGAAGAGGATGTGGGAGAAGGATTGGAGATGATAAAGGAACAAACATTTGGAAAATACCGTGGTTATCATGCCAATGAAATGGTATTTTTCACTAAGATTGAAAGATAGTAAAGTTAGTGGTCTAAATAATGTGGCTCAAAACAGGTGGGATAATGATATCATAAATGATCTTGGTAATGAAAGAGACGGGCAGCTGATTAAACAGATTCCTATTCAAAGAAGAAATAGGGCAGATTCGTGCTTCTGGAACTACGCCCAAAATGCTCAAATGCAATACTTTATTAATATGGCAATAGGCCAAAAAAGCATTGCAGCCTGTTTTTGAATTTTGCAACAGAAAATGGGCATTACATCAGCGGCGAACGTTGGATTTGACTCCTAATGCAATGCTTTTTGTCATCAACTACAACGATACAAATCAGTGCATCAGGAGCATACTCCAATAAAATAAGTCAATTGTGTGACTTGGAATGTCACTTGATCTGCCACGTAAAATTTTAACACAGTCATAATATGACATGTCATCATTTACCATCTCGGAATATTGATCCACAGGTGCCACATGTGTGACCCAGTTTTTAGATGAATGACGTATAATAAATTAAATTTAGTTCATATACTGATATTATGTCCAATTTATCAAAAAATAAAACGAGTTTAAACTTTTAGGTACAAGTGATTGTATAGTTACAAATATATAGTAATTTTTTCTATATTTTAAAGCACTCCACGTTACTAAATTATTTTTTTGAAATATCTTTATTTCTAATATAAAATAAAATTGAATCTTTAAACAATGAAAATGTCATAACACACTAAAGAGGTTGAGAAAATAATTCACTTTAATGAGAATGTTTGATTTTAATCACAAGAAAATACAACACATTGGTTAAAAACTCCCCTCGATATCTATTAGATTATATTTAAATCCCTCTAATAACAATAAATTAAGTTAATATTCATTTCCCTAATTTGAGGCAAATGCCAAGTTATTTACATCATTGAATTCTAAAAAATAGGTTTCCTTTATAGATTAAATCTAGGGAACCACAATAGGGTAACTATATTGCTTACTAAATCTAATCTAGGGAACAACATCGCGCTAAATAAAAATTCTCATTATTATTATGTGATTAATCGCATCCTTATTTAAGTTTTTTAATTTCTAGCACCATACCTGTCTATTCTAATATATATAATTTTACCAAGAATTTGCCTCTAGAATGTTGAAACAGAAGGGACATCATTTTTTAAAGGTTTTACACATTCAAGTATTTTCGGTTAAAAATAAACATTTATATTTTTGATAAAAGATTATAATTATATGATTTTTTTGACACAGAATATAATAAATTTGGAGTTGATTTTATTTTCATTTTAGTAGCTTATTAATTTGAAATACAAGTAACTCTTGGTACTTTTTGTATATGTAATTTTTTTGTAAAATTTCAAGTTTAACAAATTAGTAAATAATAAATAATTATTTCAAAAATCTAGCTTATGAGATGACCTAGGTTACTTGGATTTCAACGAGCACTCAATGAAATTTAAGTGAAGTGAAAATATTAAAGTGAGAGGCAGTGAAATTTAGCTAAAATATTGAGCCCCAAAGGTAGTCGCCTTACCCATATTTTGAAATTTAGGTGAAAATAATGAGCGGCAAAGATAGGCGCCAGGGACAAAGAAATATATTGTTTCTTTTTGAGAAATTTAGCATCTTCCAAATCAAGTATAAAATCATTCCCCTTGTCTCACTTCAACTAAGAAGACCTTGAACTAGGGTGTGGAGCAAAAGGGTTTCAAGTTGAGGGATTGTGTTAATTTTCAAGCTTGAGGTTTCAAATAAAAGTTAAGATTTAAAGTTGAAGCATTTACAGGGGCTTAGAGTTTAACATCCAACTGAGTGCACATCAAAGCATGGTTCTAATGATGAATGCTGAAGTCAAATACTTATATTCCACCTCCTTCTAATCCTACTTACGAACAGGTATATTATATTTATTTTTTTCCCGAAAACTGGATGGAATTTTTCTGCTAATGAATTTATTTGGCACTCCTAAATTTAAATAATTTCACTCGATTTTAAACTAATATTTTTTCGAGAAATGGACCAAAATATCACTTTGGGATATAAAATGGCAAAAATGTCACTTCTGAAAATTATGGCCCAATATCGTTTAATGTTTCAAAAATAAGCCAAAACTCTATTTCATCATTTCAGCTATGTTTCAAACCTCCACTTAGGTGTTATTACGGGTACAAACTTAATTTAATTTGTTAATCTGGGGTTTATAATCCTTAATTTTGGGGCATTTTTTTATTATTTGTTTACAAATTCTAATTTTAATTTGTTAATTATGGGGATTTCAAATCCTAATTTTGGGGGATTTATATTTGTGCTCTATTTATATCGGTTCCGATTGTTAGATTTCTCTACGAGCTTTACTGGTCTATGGTATGCGATTGTTTCGATGTTTCGAGTGCTTTTTTTTGTTGAATTTGATGAATTTAGTTGAATTTATGGTGTGATTTCATGTTTTGTGTTTAGTGTAGGTTCGCGGTGACTTGTCGTTTCAGAGGTGCAAATCGCGATTGATTCGGTTGAGTTTTCCGATAGGGAGGATGATGAAGGCGTTGCTTCGGATTTTGCGGATATTGTTACTCAAATGGCTCACGACGTGAGTCATTTTTGTCAAGTTCATGTAATATTATGTATTTATGTTGTGATAAGAGTTTAGTGTTGGTTTGCGCTTTTTGTTTGTCTCGAGAAATGTTGTAGTTATTGGAATTGAACTAAGTTGAGCTAAGTTTAGTGAAGCGGAACTTGAGTTTGAGGGAGTGGTAGTGTGGGAATATAATATGGATTTATGTAGTTGATTTTCTATAATACTGTAGGTGATTTATTTGGATGGTGTTAAATAGTTAGAAACCAGATAAAGAATTTTTGTCTGGATTGTACATGTAGAATATGGTGGTGAGTTGCACGTGCCGAAATAAATGGATAAATCAACAATTTGTATCACGAGTAACTATAAGTGCTTACCTAAATAGTACATTTTCTTCTAAATGCTAGGGGTCATAATTGTCGATGTTTTTTGTTGTTGTTGTAGCATTGTGTAATATTCTTCAGTTTGTGTAGAGGATTTTTAGTAGGGTATGATGAAATCCAAACATTTTGCCCCATATAAAAATAAAGTAGGCATGTCCTAATTCATAAAAGTTATATGTTGTTATTGCTTATAAACTAGTTTGATACACTTGTGAGATAAAAACAAACACATTCCTACTCTAACAGGTTTGGAATTTACTGGTTCAAGTTTGTTTTCATTCAAACTCTTTGGTTCCCTTGAAGCACGTAAGGAATCCAGGCTCCAATTATATTTAGTAGTAAAAAGTTTTTACATAGTTGTTGTAAATAGATTTAGGCGATGTTGAGGTGTTAGGGTGTTGTAGAGCCAAAGATATAAAATAATCTACCTGGTAAATGAGGTGGAGCCAAAAATTGTACTACTTGTATTTGATTTGCTAAAGCACTTGAGCTTATTGGTTAGGAGATCTTAATAATTTATAAAATATTGGGTAAATGATGATATCATGCTTATGAACTTGTTCATTTTTGTGTATGAAGCACCTTCTTAATTATTTTATCCGCAAGCAGTTTGCTAATTGTGTGAAACTGTGCTTGGAGTCGTTTGCTTATTTATGATCACAAGTTCACCTTGCAAGGAGTCATTCAATATTATTAAAGTACTACTGATGAATTAGATATATGATGTGCAAATTGACTTATCTCGGAAGCAGGAACATATAAAGGTTCACTTCAAAATGTATGAGGGTAAACCAGAAAACACCACTTTAGTTGTGGATGAGATTATGATGATAAATCACATATTCGTTCATGGTTAAAAGCATCAATGCCTAGGGAATAAACTAAATTGAATCAAACAAAGTGAGCACACCTCACATTTATATTTTTCATAAAATATTTCAGGTTATTTACAGGAGAGAGATTGTTGTATTTATTTAGTTTACCTGGAGTCTACCCGTGTTATATTCCCCACCACGTCATTCCATACACAAACATATTTGATAGCTTGTCTGTTGATAATATCTTTCGTATGGGCTACAATTTATGTGTTCAATACCGTGCTTTGGAAATCCTTGTATTAGCAAATTCTCTATGGTCTGCCCAATTTCTTCTTTTATTGTATTTTTCCATATATTTGTATATTTTATTCTTTTTCTGCATCAGTCATAGTAATTCATTTCTATCCTTTTAGGTCGAGACAGTGACATAATTTGGTGTTATTTTTCTTCTTTTTGCTCTAGGGCTGCAGTTCTCCACATCAAAGGTTAGTTGATATTTGTTTGTTTTTTTGCCCTGTACAAGCTGAGCTACATTGAATTAGTGTCACCACTGGTTCCTAATTTTATATCCTTCTAATGATAGCTAAAAGTTGTTTGAGCAGTCGTGGTTATGGGAGGCCTGCTTCAGATATTCAGGTTTTTATATAAAATTTCTAATCGCACTGGTGTTATCTTATTAATAATTATTTCCCAACTAGTTTTTTATACATCAGTGATCTTTTTGTTATATACGTTTGAACTGTTAGTCTTCTGTTCCTTGGGTTTTTATATGCTTCTGCAGCAGAATGATTTGATTTAATATCTTGCTTATAGTTTGTTAATATATTAGCATATATTAATCCTGTCAGACTTGTTATGTGCTACTGCAGAGAGCATATATGCCAACAGTAAGAAAGACCAAACTATCGCAATCTCATCAACTAAAACTAGTACTACAGAAAGTAATACATCCACTTCCAAACTTGAAGAGGAACTTAAAATTACTTCTCGGCTTCAAAAATTTGCATTTAATGATCTTAAGATGGCCACTAAAAATTGTAGGCCTGATAGTTTTCTTGGTGAATGGGAATTTGGTTGTGTATTTAAGGGGTGGATCGAAGAGAATGGGACAGCACATGTGAAATCTGGAACTGGTGGTGCAAGTGGAGCAAGGAAAGCACGGCCTTGATACTTCTGCATCTCTTAGTTATATTGTAATATTTTGTTATTTTTGTGATCAACTTATAATTATTATACTTATCATGTTTTGTTAGATTTTGACCAAAACAAGTAATCTTATCCATGTATCTATGTTTTGTCATAATAGTTGAAATTGTATGACTTTAAAGTTTATTCACGTAATTTTTGTGTATTATTTTGATTTCTTTGGATGAAATTGATTAAAACTGGGAGGTCTTTTTAAGTAACAAGCTATTCAAAAATTACCACTAAAAATGTTGCCTTTGCCTTATAAAGTGTTGGCAAAAATAATTCAATTGGTGTAGCTATAACGTGATGAGGTGTTGCCAAAATAAGAAATGTTAATCGAGCAGTGTTGCCATAAATGGAGAAAGATGTTGCAATAACAATTAAATCAACATCAATATTGTGTTGCTATTGACTTGAGGGTGTTGCCATAGAGTTAAAACCAACACCAGTGTTAGTGTTGTTGGAACTTATTTGCAAAATGCTTCTCCATCTGCTTTACTTGTTTACTGGCATCATGTAGCGATATTATCATCCCATAGATCTTAAACATTGTATCTCCTGATATTTGTCAAAGTATAATATTTATGTACACTGCTGGTGATACATGGAATGATTTAGCTACATGATTTGCTCATACGAATATACCAAAGGTCTTTATTGTCAAATGTGAAATTGCTTATCTTAGTCAGAGATCAATGTTTGTTTCCATTCCACTAAATTTAGGGCTCTTAATGATAAACCCGAGTAAATTTCTGAGTTGCCTTACTATAGCTGCAATAAGTATATATGTGAAGTCAATAACAAATTGAACTTGTACATAAGAAAAAGTCTTCTCTCTCAATTTCTTATGGGATTAAACGATTCTTTACAGTCACTCGAGGTCATCTTCTCATGATAATACCTCATTCATCCTAAAGGGAAGCATATGAAATGAAGAATATCAAAGAGAAAACATGTCTTCTAATGTGGTTGTTGGGTCATCTGCTATGTCATTTAAGATAATGAATATGGTAACAGACACTTCAATCTATGAAGAAGAAAAATAGTGTCTGTGACACTTCAACCACACCCTTCTGTGAATTTTCTCAAATGACAGGACACCTTCATGATAAATATTTCTGCCTTTATAACTACCTTGAATGGCCCAAAATATTTGGTAAACCCAAATCTAAACCTAGAAATCAACAAAATAAAGGTAAATCTCAAGCTAATAGTGTTATTCTTGACAAGAACTCTTAGTCTTTCTCCAAGACTTCAGATCTTCAAGTGAAACATCAGTCAACTCTTTCTCTGATGGCCAATTCAAGGAACTTATGCAGATGATTTAGGCTACGAATAGAGAAATACTTATTGCTCCTAATTCTGGAAGGTAATCTTCAACAAATGCTCTTCGTGGAGCACGTATATTTTATCAACTTGCTAGTTATACTAATGCTCATCTCCAAATTATTCAATGTTAAAAAAGGATGAGGCTTGGGGTCGGAAAGTTAAAAAATCTTAACTTGGCTATGCTCGCTAAACAAGGAAGGAGGCTAGTGAATATTGATAATCCAGGCACAGTATTTTCCTGATGGAGATTTTTTGACAGCACATCTTGGGCCAACCCTTGTTACATGTGGAATAGTATTCTGGTAACTCAATATTTGGTTAAAAGAGGATGTGGGAGAAGGATTGGAGATGATAAGGGAACAAACATTTGGAAAATACCGTGGTTATCATGCCCATAAAATGGTATTTTTCACTAGAATTGAAAGATAGTAAAGTTAGTGGTCTAAATAATGTGGCTCAAAACAGGTGGGATAATGATATCATAAATGATCTTGGTAATGAAAGAGACGGACAGCTGATTAAACAGATTCCTATTCAAAGAAGAAATAGGGCAGATTCGTGCTTCTGGAACTACGCCCAAAATGCTCAAATGCAATACTTTATTAATATGGCAATAGGCCAAAAAAGCATTGCAGCCTGTTTTTGACTTTTGCAACACAAAATGGGCATTACATCAGCGGCGAACATTGGATTTGACTCCTAATGCAATGCTTTTTGTCATCAACTACAACGATACAAATCAGTGCATCAGGAGCATACTCCAATAAAATAAGTCCATTATGTGACTTGGAATGTCACGTCATCTGCCACGTAAAATTTTAACACGTCATAATATGACATGTCATCATTTACCACCTCGGAATATTGATCCACAGGTGCCACATGGTGTGGCCCAGTTTTTAGATGAATGACGTATATTAAATTAAATTTAGTTCATATACTGATATTATGTCCAATTTATCAAAAAATAAAACGAGTTTAAACTTTTAGGTACAAGTGATTGTATAGTTACAAATATATAGTAATTTTTTCTATATTTTAAAGCACTCCACGTTACTAAATTATTTTTTTGAAATATCTTTATTTCTAATATAAAATAAAATTGAATCTTTAAACAACGAAAATGTCATAACACACAAAGAGTTTGAGAAAATAATTCACTTTAATGAGAATGTTTGATTTTAATCACAAGAAAATACAACACCTTGGTTAAAAACTCCCCTGATATCTATTAGATTATATTTAAATCCCTCTAATAACAATAAATTAAGTTAATTTTCATTTCCCTAATTTGAGGTAAATGCCAAGTTATTTACATCATTGAATTCTAAAAAATAGGTTTCCTTTATAGATTAAATCTAGGGAACCACAATAGGGTAACTATATTGCTTACTAAATCTAATCTAGGGAACAACATCGCCCTAAATAAAAATTCTCATTATTATTATGTGATTAATCGCATCCTTATTTAAGTTTTTTAATTTCTAGCACCATACCTGTCTATTCTAATATATATAAATTTTTACCAAGAATTTGCCTCTAGAATGTTGAAACAGCTACGGGACATCATTTTTTAAAGGTTTTACACATTCAAGTATTTTCGGTTAAAAATAAACATTTATATTTTTGATAAAAGATTATAATTATATGATTTTTTTGACACCGAATATAATAAATTTGGAGTTGATTTTATTTTCATTTTTGTAGCTTATTAATTTGAAATACAAGTAACTCTTGGTACTTTTTGTATATGTAATTTTTTTGTAAAATTTCAAGTTTAACAAATTAGTAAATAATAAATAATTATTTCAAAAATCTAGCTTATGAGATGACCTGGTTACTTGGATTTCAACGAGCCCTCATTCAAATTTAAGTGAAGTGAAAATATTAAAGTGAGAGGCAGTGAAATTTAGCTAAAATATTGAGCCCCAAAGGTAGCCGCCTTACCCATATTTTGAAATTTAGGTGAAAATAATGAGCGGCAAAGATAGGCGCCAGAGACAAAGAAATATATTGTTCCTTTTTGAGAAATTTAGCATCTTCCAAATCAAGTATAAAATCATTCCCCTTCTCTCACTTCAACTAAGAAGACCTTGAACTAGGGTGTGGAGCAAAAGGGTTTCAAGTTGAGGGATTGTGTTAATTTTCAAGCTTGAGGTTTCAAATAAAAGTTAAGATTTAAAGTTGAAGCATTTACAGGGGCTTAGAGTTTAACATCCAACTGAGTGCACATCAAAGCATGGTTCTAATGATGAATGCTGAACCAAATACTTATATTCCACCTCCTTCTAATCCTACTTACGAACAGGTATATTATATTTATTTTGTAAATGATGTTTGAATAATAGTTACATACAGTTGTGAGATACAAATTGTATTCAAGGTCTTTTCTTTTAAATGTAGATAATAAATCATGCAGTCTCAACTCTGGGGAGCAGAAAGGGTTCAAGCTGCATAGCAATAGCCAAATTTGTAGAAAACAATTACGATCATCTTCCAACTAATTTTAGAAAGACCCTGCTTCGTAAGCTTAAACAACTAGTTGATGTTGGAAAGCTCATCAGAGTGAAGAATTCATTTAAGCTTCCCCTTAAATGAAAAACAAGATATGAAAAGATTTCATAAGATTCTTTTTTTATTTCATGAATCATTAATACTATATAGATCATTAGTATTTCCATGGTTTTTATTGACAATTCTCAAACTTCACATATATATGGTGGGTGAATTGTGATTTCCTTAATTATTTTTTTGTTGTTAATTTCTTAACTAGCCGAATATCTATATTTTCAAGATGAATTAATTTAAGGTGAGTACAATTTTACAATTTATAATCAACTAGTGAAATAGATTCACCCACTTCTATAAGCAAAAATAAATATCATTTAATTTGATGATGTTAAAAAGTTGGGTTATATAATATGTATGTGGGAACAAATATAAAGCATGCCTGGTCAAATATTTTTATCACCTTGATATTGAAGAAATGTTGTGCAAATTTTTTGAACGTTTAGAATTTTATACCAAGTTGGTAATGAGATATTTTTATAATTGAAGAAGTATTAGAAACTCATTTTGACTATTATTTTTTTCATGCTAAGTTCATGACGGTGGTAGAACTCAAGATGTTGAGAATTATATGTGCCATTGTGGTAGCAAGCTAGGGTGCATTATATACAAAATTTACAAATAAAAAGTAAAAAATTAGGATGTAATAATTTGTGTCAACTAAAATGACAAAATAATATAATTGTATGAATAAATTATCTCTACCTACTTTTGAACACAAGCTTTTTATTTACAACATATACATTAAATAATTACTTTAACCGCTATAAAAATATAGTCATCTCCCCTCCATACCATATGTATACATTTTTATTGTAACACAACATCAGTGAATGATTTTTTAACACCCCACTGGACAAGAGTTGATAATTTGTTATGTAAATTACCAAGATTTATTTTAGTAGGCAGGGGAATAGATTCTCATTTCTCAGGGTTTGCCTTCTATTTTAGTACATTCTTATTTATCAGGATTTGCCTTCTATTTTAGTATACTCAAAGAGGTAGACTTGTCTCGCTTTGCGATGTGGTGGTTGTGTTGAAAATGAATTGGATGCTGTATTAGGAGATCTGGATATCTCGCATCAACAACACTTTCGACAACTATATAGCTGGTGTCTGGCAGGTAGATAGCTGGGTGCGTTGGAATGGTGGTGAAAATCACATGTGCTCAACTCTCACAAAAAATATTTGTTCATAACATGAGGCCTCTAAACTCAGTTGTTGCAACTGAGTCCTCTGAATATTGCAATATCAATCGAATTAATGTGAGGGTCAATTGTGAAGCTACTGTTTTGGGGGAGATGCTTGCTGGATTGTCCGGGAAACCATTACCTTCATTTTTAATTTTCGGAATATTTGTATTCAGTTTGTTAAGCAATCCGGAAAGAAAACGGCTAATTATTTAACTCTATTTGTTTTTCAACCTGGTTGCATGAGGTTTGTCCCGATTGAATCTCTTTCAAGTCATTAGTGAAATCTGCTTTAAATTTGGCAAAAAAAAGGTAGACTTTGACAAGATTTTCAAAATAAAATAAATTTTGATATGAATTATCACTTACAATATTTATACAACTACACAATGGGAACATATTCTCATTTCTTATGGTTTATCTTCTATTTTAGTATATTCTCATTTCTTAAGGTTTGTCTTGTATTTAAGTATATTTACTCGGTAGACTTTGACAAGATTTTCAAAATAAAACAATTACGATATGAATTATCACTTACAATATTTGAGTCTGCTTTTCAAAATGTGCTTGGTCCAATTGTTCACACATATAAAGGCTTGAATACAACTACACAAAACCAACCTCAACCTCACCTAAATTCTACCAAGTCGTGTCCAATTTACGTGCCCCAGTAAATTCTAACATATAAGAGTAGCAAATTAATACTTTGTATTTGTTATATTTTTTTAAATTGGACCATATTTGTTGGCTCCAATTTTATCCCCAAAAACTGGATGGAATTTTTCTGCTAATGAATTTATTTGGCACTCCTAAATTTAAATAATATCACTCGATTTTAAACTAATATTTTTTCGAGAAATGGACCAAAATATCACTTTGGGATATAAAATGGCAAAAATGTCACTTCTAAAAATTATGGCTCAATATCGTTTAATGTTTCAAAAATAACCCAAAACTCTACACGATGTAGCGTTTTGTTTCATTTCATTATTTTTTGAAGGCTATCATGTTACTTCAGGTAAGTTATGATTTTTTTTATTTTGAGCTTGTTTTGGTGTAATATTTAGGAGCCCTGAAACACCACTTAATATTATGTTTTCGACATTTTTTTCTTTTATATCTTTATATTTAAAAGTATACCATAATTTAATAATTTTTAACAGGGTTCACCAAACCGTTTTTGGGACCATTTTTTACCTCAAAATGACAATTAGGGCGACCACCTTATTATTTGTAGATGGATAATGCATACTAAATCAAGTTTCCTTTATATACTG